>NC_048299.1:30867247-30940473 GCF_013100865.1 Trachemys scripta elegans
CGGCCCAGCGGACCTCCCGGCCCCGCGGACCCCCCGCGGCTCCCGGCCCCACGGGCCCGGACCGGCTCCCGGCTCCCCGCCCGGCCCCGCGCGCCCACCCCGGCCCGGCACCATGCTCCCGGCCCGGCACCATGCCCCCGGCCCCGGCCAAAGAGGCCCGGGCCGAGCCCTCCCGATTTTCCCGGACATGCCCGGCTTTTGGGGATTTCCCCCCGGACGGGGATTTGAGCCCCCAAAAGCCGGACATGTCCGGGAAAATCCGGACGTATGGCAACCCTAATCCAGCCCAGCTCAGCAGTGACCAAAAACTATTGCCCATCTGATGATAGCAGTACAGTGGCCCCTGTGAAATGAGTTGGTGACCTCAGCCAGTTCCCAGAGGACAGATATCCGTGTGACAAAAACCACCATCATAAGTCCTATCCTTGTTGGCAATCTTGTCAAAAGGGGGTAAAAGAGCGGCCAAGAGAATGAGCTGCCCTCTCACTCCCAGAGACAAGTCACTCCAGGTCAGCATTGAGACACGTTGGCAGACAGAGGAGAAAAGCTTGTACTACTGAAGCCTTGTTGTTTCTGTTCTGTGGGTAATAAAGAGAGTTTCTGTCTCTGAAGCTGTCAGTCTAGGAGCTTTCACTAAAGGCAACATTTTCAAAGGTATTTAGGTGCCAAAAGATGCAGGTAGGCACCTAGTGGGATTTTCAAAAGCACCTAGGAACCGAACTCTAAAATTAATGGGACTTTGGCATTTAGGCACTTTTGAAAATCTCATTAGGCACCCAGTTGTATGCCTAAATTCCTTTGAAAATCTGGCCCTGCATGCTTAGGTACCACAGTGATGGAAATGGTGTGAGAATAGAATTTTGCCACCACAAAATGCTTTTAAAATGAACTAGAAAAGAAATGGGCTCTCCCTGGGTGAATTTCTTTGAAACCAAGTTTGGTTACATGCAATTGGGCTGCTTACATTTTCACAATATCAACAAAGAAAGTTAACCAATTTCTGGTTACTTTTTCATGCTCCTATAAGTGAAAACTCTTTCATTTTACAAATAGAATGATGAACTATGAACCCATTATAAGGGCTGATTGCTTGACTTGGATGAGGAGGGGAAATTCTTTATATTAAGCTATTTTCTTAGGCCCAATCCTACCATGAATTCCAAACGGGCAGTTCTCCCCCTCAACTTCAATGTGGCTCTGTACAGGCACTGGGGTGCCTCCTTCCTCATATGAAATTCTCAACAACAACAAAAATCACTGTTTCCCCTGTACTTTCTACCATCAAATCAAACCCTTCAGTCATGTTCTGCAGATCCCTCTCAAAGTGATGGCACCAATTAGACTAGTGCTTCTTGAAACATAAAAAAGGTTGCAGCATTGTGGTTTGAGCACTTCCACAACAGCTTCTTTTCATAAGAGTTTTTACTATGGATCCATAATGTTCGAAGCCCACTACCATTAACAGGCATTTACAGCATATGTGCTAACAGCTCCAAATGAATAATTAAGAATAATGAACAAAATCTGTAAGTCATAGTTTCTTTTTATTTTAATACCACCATTAAAAGCAGGAAATTAAATCACACACACACAAAAATGAATTAAAATGAGATAAAGGCTTTGTCCTAAACCCACACAAACCAGGAAGAGGGTCACATCTGATACTCCATCTTTAACTTAGCATGTTACACCAAACTACTATTACAGGGGATTTATAACCATTTACAGGTATTACACGTTCTTTGTGCTGCAATACTTGGGCGTAAAAGGGTGGATCCAGTGCTGAGCTGGAGGGATGGATTAAATGCTGCTGCAAGGAGATGTAAACTGTACCTGCCTTTGCCAGCAAGCCAAGCTGGGGTTTACCCTTGGGCAAAGACTGCTTTAATCTCCTTCAGGAGCTCCATAGGATCTCAGCCAGCAGAGGCTGATGCAGGAATGTGCTGTATCACCACATCCCCAGCTGTCCTGCGGACCTCACATCCCTAGTCAGTATCACCATCTTCAGGGGCTCTGCCAGCCACTTACAGGCCATTCAATGGAAGGGTGGATGTGGGTCCCTGGCACTGCTGCAGTCCCCCTCCATGTAGAATTTCCACCAGTGTCTGAACCAGTGTCAGCCTCTAGAGAGTCTAGCATGTGATCTCTGCATGTCTTCGTCCTTTGCTATTTTAATTGTAACTTTAAACATGTCTGCACCATTTAATTAGAACAGATCATTTTTAAAACAAGCCACCAAATCCTATTCCTATGGAAACAACTTGGGATGAAATCACTTGCATGGAACAACTTCACTACAGGAAGAGGCCCACTGTATCCAGCTTGGCAGTTTTCACATTGCTGTGTTTAGAAACAGCGTGGAACTTTCAGTCTATTTAATTACAAACAGTTTCACACTATCAAGTTCATGGCAGGCTTGTGAACACTTTGCTGTTGTAGGTAACACCTTTAGCTTGATTTTAGCTGGGTGAGTTTTAGGGCTTGTCTACACTGGCACTTTACAGCACAGCAACTTTCTCGCTCAAGGGTGTGAAAAAACACCCCCCTGAGCCAGTGGCGTAGCCAAGTGGAGGGAACGGGGAAGCGATTAAAAAAAAAATGGCGCCACCCGCTGCGGCGCTTTTACTCACCTGGCGGCGCTCCGGGTCTTCGGTGGCAGGCCCATCACTCGCTCAGGATGTCTTCGGTGGCACTGAAGGTCCTGCTGCCGAAGTGCTGCTGAAGACACGGAGCACCCCCAGACACGGAGCGCCCCTGATTATAACAACATTGTGATACCTTTCATTGAAATAAATAAAAGATTAATAAATAAGTACATCACGGTTTGAGGAAGAAAGAGTATGAGTCCAATACATAAAATGTATTCCTGCTTTGTATGAAATAGAAAAAACAATAGACAAATCAATCTAGCTAGTTATCTAGGGCCTGTGATCTCTTCCATGTTCGCTGGGAAGGGTTACTGCAACATGCTAAAAAGATCCCTTTGATGCCAAGGAGCCCAAAGGTTACCTAACCTGGACTGAAAAAAAAATGTAAATTAAAAAACATACACAAAGCAAAATGCCTTCTGTGTGACTTGAGCAGTTTCTAAGATACATCTAAAGAGCCGTGAGGGAGCTGAGCAATCTTTAATAACTGGAATTCTTCACAGAGCTGCTCCTTGCTCTGGTTGCCTGCTGCCTCCTGGGGAGAGAAAATACTGAGGAAATGAAGACTGACCTTGCACTGTTACGGAGGAATCTGCAACAGCCCAATCCTGCCTCCCAGACATATGTGAGTAACTCTTCCTCATACGAGTAGGCCTCTGGAGTTAAAGATTACTCACACAAGGACCGGAGCCCAGTGTTGCAATGAGTATGCAGTAGAGGAGTAATACCACAGGATGTACTTTATCACTTAAGATACACCGAGCTGGAAGATCTAACAAGGCAGAGTTTTCTTTCCTAAGGGTTAGAGAGATAATTAATGTGCAGCATCTGTTTACTGCAGCAGGATTTCTTGAAAGCTTGCATCTCTATCCATTACCTTTCATCTAGGCCTGACCTGTCTGTCCTCCGGGTTATTCTGATGCAGCAACTAACACTGCACCTTGACTAAGTTAAGTAGTGGAAGTTACTACGAAGAGCAAAGCTGGGAGAATAACAAAGGGTTTCACTGTGGCTGCTGTGAATAAAGGGGATGATTGTGCTGGAAGTTGTGAGGGATACTTGGGGGTAGAGAGGGGCTGTGGCGTGCTCCTTTGAAGGGAAGGTCCTAGCTTGTGCCAATGAGACATTGCTATTTCTGGACTGTCTCCTCATAGCCTGAGGTTGCCACATCAGTGACAGCTAAAGGAGATTTTCTAAAATATACTCCCACTTGTACTAAGAATGAGGCTGAAAGCATTAATTCAAAACACAGTCTCCACTCTTTCTACTCACCACTCCTTTCCTGTCAAGCCAGTGCCTACAAAGAACAAACTTTTCTATTTGGAAAACTGTGTCACACAAAGCAGCCTGTGCCCACTTTACCTTGAAACCTCCACAGGGGCCCAAACCTGCAAGGTGCTGAGCATCATCAACTCTCATTGACATGAATGGGAGCTGAGGGCTCAAACGTTCAGGCCCTTAAAAATCTGTCTAAATGACTCAGTATACAGAGAAGAGCCCACACCGACACAGCCCCCCCCTTCCCCCGTATTCTAAAGGCAACCATTTCTATTCATCTGGCTTTTTTAAAACTCATCTTGACTAAGATAATTAAAGGGGCAAAACCATTCTCAAAATGAAAATATCAACAATAAGTTGTGCCCCTAGTTCATTCCAGACCCTCTGATTAACACTAAGCTGCTGGGTGATTTCATTAAATGACTAGTTGATTGCCCAGTAATTACAACTTTCCTTGGACTGTTGGCTTTTCTTTTTTTTTTTTTTTTAATATCAGTTTCCCAAATGCCACAGATGTTAGGAATTTTTTTCCCTCCCACTCAGCTGTGGTCTGTACATTTCTAATCAAAGAAGTTTACTGGGAAATAAAAAATAATGTTTTTGTGTAATTATATTCCTAATGACATGTAATTTTGTTCAGAATTAGTAGATGTGCCTGTAATTTCTCCTTTATTCCAGTGTAGCTGTCTATAGCTGTCTGGATGACAGCGGCATGATGCCATTACCTGTATGGCTCCCAGAGGCACACGTGTTCAACTGGGAAACCTCTGATGATCACTGTTTATGTGAGAGGAGTTAATATCATAGTCTCATGATGCCAGCTGGTGGAACTGTAATTAGTCAGAGCTATTAATTCATTCCCAAGGCCTCAATAACACAGCCACTGGACACTTTCCAGACTGCTATGGGCTCAGGCTCAGTACTGCAGGCCTCACTCAGGTAAAATTCCATCAATGCGTGTTGGTGTGTGACTTCAATGGAGGGCTGGCAGCGGACATTTTTCACTATGGTCGCCTGCCCAATCTGCTCCTGAGAGCAGCCAAGCTGGACCCACGCTCAGGTCATGCATCATCTCCCAGCCCAGACGCTCATTGAGGAGGTGCCCTCAAAGGAGCAGAATCCCTGAAAGTTGTACTGGGGAAGGAGCGGCTGGGCCAGAGCCAAACTGGTGCAGCTGTTCCTGGCTTCAGCTCCTGGCCACTGCTGCTAGTGTGGTGAGGGTAGGGATGGAGCCTTATGAAGGCTAGCACTGCAGCTACATGGATGTGGCTCCCAGCTGGTGCATGGGGGATGGCAAGGCCAGAGCTCCCCCTACAGATTTAGTACTCGAGGGGCCCACCTGTGCAGCCACTGCTTAACGCTGGCCCTGTGCACATATGGTGCAAGTGGGAGGGGAATCAGGGCCTCTGCATGCTCAGGTGGTAGCGCACCGTACAAGAGCAAAGAGATATTCTCAAACAGGCTTACAAAGATGACGAAGTCTGGCAAACCATTCCAGAGCTTGTTCAAAAATTGAACACAGAAGGGTTACTTTAAAAACTCCCCAGCACTCGTTATTAAGGTTTTAAAGGAGGGGGGAATCAAGCCAACAGCCCTAGTTAATAATGTATTCAAGGCTGCATTTTAATGCCAGCTGACACAGCTACCACCTCCAGCAAGGTCAGTTTTCATCTTCAAATGCACTGTGGAATTTAGAGCCAAAGCCCTGCAGTTTGGTTCCTGCTCAGTTTTTACTCAGGCAAAATTCCCATTGAGTCCAACTGAATACAACTGAGGACCAAGTGAAACAGAGAAAGGAACTCTGGATTTGGCCTCTTGGCTTCAGTGGGAGTTGTAGGAGCTCAGCAACCCTCGGGATTTGGCCCATTGCTGAGCTCAGTGGATGTTTTCTCTGAACCAGGATGGAAGCACCCAGCCCTGAAAGATGCTGACCCATCCTTCAAGGAGCTCCTCACTCCTATCTACTGCAGGTCTCCCAGGGAACTGTGAGGGCAGAGCTCCTTGCAGCGAGCGCTCAGCATCCCATGGGATCAGGGCATGGGTAAGCTCTGCGAAAGGGCTTGCTGGTTTTATTTTAACCAACCAAGTAGATGGCACTTGGTTCACAGCTCTGCCCCCACCACTTGTCTGAGGCAGAGGCTGGTAGAGTAATTATTTCAGTGCAGATCAGAGCAGCAGCCAAGGAGCCAGGAGTCAGTCGCTCTTTCTCTACTGAGACCCTCCCTATAGGAACAGAAACATTCAAGGCCTCTGCTTCTACTTCTAAGCATTGATTTAGGTCATTTATTTCAGAAATATGCACTGGCCTTCTTCCCTGGCCTCCTCTCATGACATCTCTGTCAAACTGGGGCACCCTCCACCTCCTTGGAAGAGCTTGTCACCTCTCAGGATGTGACCCTCATAAAACCTAACAGAGCCTCCAGCTCGCTGACAAAACCCCCACTCCATGTTATTACTACAATAGAGGCTGATTGAAAACTTGACAAACCAATGGGTCTTATGCTGCGTCCCAAAGCTCACCAATATCTGCATGGGAAAGTTGTCCATAGGGTTATCCAGATGTTACAGTGATAAGCATGGTATAACAACCTAGATTAGAATAGAATAGTTGCGGGTAGGAAGGGATTTCCAAAATCTGTGGGCAGTGGAGATCCTTGAACCACGAGGAGGAGGAGGAATGGGGAGAGGAACCCACAGTCACGCCTCAAAGCCATCCAGGGAAACCACCCCTTTCGTAACATTGGCTCCCTCCCCATTCCTGCTCTCCACTGGTGGCAACAGTGTCTCCAACATACCTGGTTACATTGCCACTGGTCAGAGGCTGCTGTGATCTCTCTCCCTCCACCGCTCTTGCTAGGAACTTGTACTGCTGAGGGGGTGGTAGGAGCGATCAGCTGGAGGGGAAATGTGGATATGCACACCTATCATGATGAATTGGAGATAAATTTTCATTTTGGGACAACATCTAAGGCACGTTAATTTTAAACTTCCCAGATCTGTCAGATTGTGTCTCTTTTAAGCTATTAAATCGTAATAGTAATTTATATTTCTCTGGCACTGGTGCAAAGAAGACAGCTCCTGTACACTAAGATAAAAACAACAGTTTGAACAGTGACTGAAGGCACGTTCAGTGCAAGGCAGAACTTCAGTGATTTCTGCCTAAACTAACATTTTATTTAATTACTACAGTTCACTTCTATTGTCATCACTTTCATGCTCCTAATTAACTGTTATCTGTTTCATGTTTGAAGTTTACAACACTTGTCGACTTCGGCAGAAGTAGTTTACATCCAACTTATGTTGATGTTTACTCCATACTAGCTCTGAATTCTTTGACTTAACATTGTCTCATCTGATTATCCCACAAATGGAAAACTGCTGATACGGAGCTAAATCCTTTAATAACACTAGAAATCACACTCAGTCGGATACTGATAAGTAGATGCCCATAGTAAGGGCTACCATGGCCTGATGTTCAGAGGTGCTGAGCGCCTGCAGCTTCCACTGAAATCATTGGGTGCCACAGAGGCACAGCACCTCTGAAAAGCAAACCAGAAATGCTCCACCACGTGGATCTCAGATAACTGACTTCAATCTAATCTCTGGGTATCCTCAAGATCTTATCATACTGCAAAGGGTGCTTTGCACTTGGGGCCCATTACCTCTGCACTGAGGCTAACAGAGCTTCAAAGGGAGCATGAACTGGCACACAGGGAGCATCTTCTCAATATAATATACCTTCACAGAACAATCTTCTGTTTTGGCATTGGCTTAAATGAAAGTCAGACACTTCAATATTTACACTGGCGTAATCCATTGGCTTCAGTGGAGTGACTCCTGGTTTTTACCAATGTTAAGTGAGAGGAGAATCAGGCTACATGTCTGTGGAAGTTATGTGGAATAACTATCACAGATTGACCTTCTCAGATCTGAAGTCTTTAGGAACAGGGCTGCCAACATTCCCATTTTTCAAAACTGAACACTACAGACCTGTGACGGGTTTGGTCACAGAGACTCCCTTGGGACTGTCACCTGATGTGCTGAAATTACCTCTGAGCTTGTTTTCCCTGCCAGCTTGGGACTTCAGAACCCTGCCTTGTTGAGCCAGATACACTAATTTGCTGCAACACAAGATCCAGGTCTGAACCACACCCCCAAAGCTGCAGGCTTTAACTGAAAACCACTTAGCAAGTTACCTATCTCCACACCCAGACACCCAGCTCCCAATGGGATCCAAACCTCAAATAAATCCATTTTACTCTGTATAAAGGTTATACAGGGTAAATTCATAAATTGTCCGCCCTCTATAACACCGATAGAGAGATATGCACAGATGTTTACTACCCCAGATATTAATCACTTACTCTAGGTTAATTAATAAACAAAAATGATTGTATTAAGTATAAAAACTAGAATTTAAGTGGTTTCAAGTAATAACAGACAGAACAAAGTAAGTTACCAAGCAAAATAAAACAAAACACACAAGTCTAAGCCTAATACATTTAAGAAACTGAATACAGGTAAATCTCACCCTCAGAGATGTTCTAATAAGTTTATTTCACGGACTAGACTCCTTCTTAGACTGGGCCCAATCCTTTCCCCTGGTACAGTTCTTGTTAGTTCCAGCTCAGGTGGTAACTAGGGGATTTCTTGTGACTGGCAGCCCCCTTTGTTTTGTTCCACCCCCTTTTATAGCTTTGGCACAAGGCAGGAATTTTTTGTCTCTCTGGGTCCCCACCCCTTCTTCTAAATGGAAAAGCACCAGGTTTAAGATGGATTCCAGTACCAGGTGACATGATCAAATGTCACTATAAGACCTCATTCTCCATTCTTTTAGGGTTGACCTGCACGTACCCAGGAAGATTTGTGAGTAAACGGAACCATTCACAACCAATTGTCCTAGTTAATGGGAGCCATCAAGATCCCAAGCCACCATTAATGGCCGACACTTTGCATAATTACAATAGGACTTCAGAGTAATACTTCATATTTCTAGCTTCGGATACAAGAATGATACATTCATACAAATAGGATGAACACACTCAGCAGATTATAAGCTTTGTAAGGATACCTTACAAGAGACCTTTTGCATAAAGCATATTCCAGTTACATTATATTTACAGTCATTAGCATATTTCCATAAAACATATGGAGTGCAACGTCACAAGACCCTCTGCCCCCTGTTGCTCACTACCCCTCCCCCAGGACTCACCTGCAGAGCCGGGCTGGGAGGAGCTGATGCGGAGCCTGCCTGCCTGCCTGCCCAATCAGAGCATGGCGGAGCAGAGGTGGGGTCGTTCCCCAGAGCCAGGGGTCAGAGAGAGCCAGGGCCCCGGGAGGCTGAGAAGGCAGGCCAGGCCATCATGGACAGTGAGCCTGGCTGCCGGTGCTGCTCCTCAAACACTGCATGCTGTCAGGATCCCTCCCCCGGGCTGTGCCAGTACATACCTCTCCACTGGAGCCAGGAGCCAGGAGCCAGTTCCTCAGATAAGCTTCTCTCCCTCAGCTGAGCTCCTCCAGCAGCAGCTACTCCTCTCCCCTCCCGGCAGCTGAGACCAATTGTCGTTACTGCGGTAACCAGACTTTTGGTCCAGCAATAGTGACTGGGCACTGCACAGGTCCCCTTTCAACCAGCCTTACCAGTTGAAAACCAGACACCTGGCAACCCTATTTAGGGAGAGGGCTAGGTACACGTGTTTACTTTTCACTCAAATACTTGATGGGATGTTCCTTAAGTTTAATAAACATTTACTTTGTATTATGCCACTATTGTTCTGCTCACTGGGAGCTGTAATTAACATCAGTGGTAGTCTGCGTGGTTTGCTTTGTAATCTTTTGTGCTGCCATATTGAAATTGCTGTAAAATTTGTGTTTGAACTCTGTCCTTGCACTGTGTGGACTGTTCTACCTTGTAGCAAGGGTTAAGCTGTAGACTGATACAGACCTTTTTAATATATAAACAGTGGATTGTACAGCATGGATTTACTAGAATTTATCTCTTATGTTACATATTACATATATTACATATTTTTCAGCCAAAAAAAAAACAAAACCCAACCTAAGATTCACCTTAGGTCTCTTCTGATGATCACCAAACACTTTAGTCAGAAGTTCTCATTGCTCCCAGGATTTTTCACTACATGACTGACATTATGTCTACACTACTGCAGCTACAGCAGCAGAGGTATGCCACTGTAGCGCCAGGGCCGGCTCTAGGATTTTTGCCGCCCCAAGCGAAAACAATTTTGGCCGCCCCTCGTTTTTTTCTTATCCCACCCCCGGCCCCGCCTCAACTCCGCCCCTTCCCCAAATCCCCAGCCCTGCCTCCTCCCCCCAGGCTCTCAATCCTAGGAGGGAGGGAGGGAGAGGGAGAAGCAGCACGTGCGCCGCGGCCACTCGGAGTCTCCCCCTCCCTCCCAGGCTCTCAAACCCGGGAGGGTTTCGCGTGCCGCGGCCGCTTGGGATCTCCCCCTCCCTCCCGGGTTTGAGAGCCTGGGAGGGAGGGCGAGCAGCGGCGCGCGAGCGGCAGCAGCGGAGGTAGGTTAGAGCGGCCGGGGCACATTTTTAGGGGCGGCATGGCCCGCGCCAGAATGCCGCCCCTAAAAATGTGCCGCCCCAAGCACCAGCTTGTTTTGCTGGTGCCTAGAGCCGGCCCTGTATAGCGCGATAGTGTAGATGCTTCCTACATTGATGGAAGGGGTTTTCCAGTCGAGGTAGTTAATCCACCTCTCTGAGAAATGGTTGTGAGGTCAATGGAAGAATTCTTCCATCAACCTAGCTGCATCTACAGTGGGGTTAGGCCAACCTGTGTCACACAAGGCACAACATTTTTCACAGCCTTGAGTGATCTAGCTAGGTCAACCTAAGGATTAGATGTCGACTCGGCCTAAGAGGCAAACCCTGAATTCCTTACTGAGGCAAACTCCCAATGCAAAACTGAGAGCCTGCTTTGAGGTGCAAGGTAGGTGAGTGAAAGGAACTTCCCCTCTTTCTCCCTGCTACCTAGCAGCTGAGCTCAAGGGGTGTTTCTGCAAGTAGTATTTCTGTGTACAAAGAGTCTCCTGCCGCCAATTTAAAGACATCACAAGGATCAGTCCTCCCCTTACTGTGTGTGGAGAACTCTGATTACTCCTGTACAGTGAGGACTGAATAACCTCCAGAGTACAGAAACTAAGGAAACCACAATAACCTCAAACTCCCACATCCTTCGTGGTCTAAATGAATGTCACCCTACTGAGGCCAATGGAGTGATGTCAGCTTACACCAACTGAGGATCTGCCCCATCTTCTCTAGGGGGGGTTGCATATCTACAAGGCAAAATCTCCTCCCTAACCTCTTCTAGAGAAACTACCATTTTACGTGCATCCTGTTCATCTATTCTTTCTGACAGCAAGAGCTACTCAAAAATCATCTCTAGTCTGTGGCGCAGACTGCCCCAGCCAAGTAGACTACTAAGTGCAATTATTTTTATACAAATCCACAGGCATCGCTGTAGTCCACAACTGTAAAGAGGCTTTAGCTCTGTCTTACAGTTAGCCTTTAAAGGGTCAAATACATCCCCGGTATAAATGCATTGATGCCAGTGTCCTTACAGCAGAGATGAAGCTGGCCCAGAGTGACTGCGCTTTGGTAATGCACTGCTTATATTCTACATGTGGCTTGTGTTTGGCCTGTCTTTCAATGAAAAAACATTGGAAAAAATCCACCGAGGCTTTTGCTGATCTCACCTGGATTAGTGTTGATCCTGTTGGTTTGTGTAGCCTACTCACCCTTCTGCTTGAGGTTTTCTTCAGCTGGCAAGCCTGGGGAGAGAATCATAGAAATGTAGGGCTTGAAGGGACCTCAAGAGGTCATCTGGTCCATGCCCCACACTGAAGCAGGATTACGTATACCTAGAACACCCTGACAGGTGATTGTCTAACCTGCTCTTAAAAGCTTCTGATGAGGAGGATTCCACAGCCTCCCTTGATATTTAGTTTCAATGCTTAACTATCTGTATAGTTGGGGAAATTTTCCTAATATTTATCCTAAATCTCCCCTGCTGCAAACTAAACCGATTACTTCTTGTCCAACCCTTGATGGACATAAAGGATAATTGATCACTGTTCTCTTTGTAACACCTTTTTACATAGTTGAAGACTGTTGTTATGTTTCCAGTCAGCCTTCTCTTCGCTACTGTAAACATGCCCAGTTCTTTCAACCTTCCCTGATAGGTCAGGTTTTCTAAATCTCGTAGCATTTTTGTTGCCTCCTCTGGATTCTCTCCAATTTGTCCACATCTTTCTTAAAGTATGGTGCCCAAAACTGGCCTCACCGTGCTGAGGAGAGTGGAACAATTACCTCCTGTGTTTTACATATGGCATTCATGTTAACAAACACCCCAGAATGACATTTCCATTTTTTGCCACAATATCACACTGCTGACTTATATTCAATTTGTGATCCACTATAACCTTCAGATCCTCATCTGCCTAGCCAGTTCCCCATTTTATGTGTAGAACTTTGATGATTGGACTCGTCACCAGTTTGGTATTTCAATTCGATCTGGTATTTTTCAGAAGGGAAGAATTCACTAAGGTCAACTCTATTCGCTTTTGGCAGAGTGAATAATCAGCATATGCAGCACAGAGAGAGAATTTTGTATTCTTTTCCCATTATCCAATTCTCCTTTTCTGGTATTCTCAATTTTCCTAGTCTCCCTTCTTTATAGCTTGTCTACATGCGGAACTTGACTGGAATAGCTATTCTACCTGTCTATTTTAGGGACTTATTTGGCCCCCATTACCACAGCATCTGATCACCTCACAAACCCCTTGGCTATAGGGAAGTGCTACAATCCTCATTTTACAGATGGAGAATTGAAGCACAGAAAGACTAAGGCCAGACCCTCAAAGGTATTTAGGTGCCTAACTCTCCTTGACATCAGTGGAAGTTAATACCTTTGAGGATCTGGGCCTAAATGACTTGCTCATGGTCACACAGGAAGCCTGGGGCAGAGCAGGGATAGGAATCCAGGTCTCGCAAGTCCTAGGCTAGCACCTAGGGTTGACAAGAGGCAGAGGAAGGGAGGGCAATTGTACTGGGCCTGAGCTCAGGGGAGGGCCCCAAAACCTCTGTAACATCTGTATAAATAAAGTGAAATGGGAGGGGAGTGGAACCCCAGCAAACATGATGTTCTGGGGCCCAACATTTCTCTCAACAGGCCTGTTAGTACCCTATTCCCTGAATCGTCCTGCCTCTCCTATTGTGGACACTCTATCACAGAATAAATCCCATCATTCCAGAATAATTTTTGTGCACTTCCAAAGCAAAGCAATTATTCGGAAATAAAATCACATTCATTCTGAAATAGAGTGTCTGGAACTGAACTATCACAGAGCAGCCATCACAGAACAGCTTATTCCACAATAGCTATTCCGGTCAATTTCTCCATATAGACAAGCCCTTACTTCCCCTGTGTACAGGCCCATAACAATTATCTAGAAGTTAAGGAAAGAGCATTAGGCTTTAAGATTTCAGGTTCCATTTCGACAAAAGCTTTGCTATCCAGAGACAGTTAGGGAAGAGGATTAAACTTCCATCTGTTTGCCTTGGGGGGACAGAGCAGGGAAATCTGAGAGAGGTTTCAAGAGATACTCACATGATAATATTGCACATTCATTAGGCAGTAAAGTCTCAGATAAGACAGTATCTACTTGGGAGTCATTCCAGTCACCAACTTAAATAGCTTTTAAAAAGAGCATTTTATACACAACAGACTGGAAAGACTCCTTCAAAGCCATTCCACTAGATTGCACGATTACTAATTATGTCTTTAGGGCATATGCCATCTATAGCTAAAAAATCCTTATAAAAACTGGTGGGAAAATGCCCTGCTCTTTCATTGCAAATGAAATGCAAACCACAATATCAGGGTTTCATAAAATGCCAAGAGCAGTTAAATTATATTAAGGAATAATGGCTTTATTTCCTGTGGGCCCAAGGGTTCCTTCTGCTTCTGTGAGCTGTGTGGAGCAAAAAGCAGCTGATCCGGAGAGAAATGCTGAAGAGGGAATGCTGCCTCCCTCTTCCTGCCCCATGGAAGCCTCTGCACACATGTGCCATAGCAATGAGGCTCTCCGGCGAGGGGGAACCAGTCACTCTTCATGGTATCGTTCCCCTGTGATCCTATGAGGAATATCCCTATAAGCTAACACTGAACCTATCGGCATTCACGTACTCAGGTTCCCCCAGTATGATGGGAACTCATTCTCTCCAAGGGGGATTTGAGGACTGGCAGCTGGTGTGAATGCCATGCAATCACAGCCCTTCCAGGCTGGGAGAGATGGGCTGTCTGGTATGGAAGCATAAGTCTCAACAAGGATGTCTCAATATCCATTCAAGTTAGAGGCCAAATCCCTTTGTAACCCACAAAGGGGGCAGTTTGGCCCTATTGTTTTATTCTTTGTTATTATTTTTGGTTGTACAATCACATCCATCAATACCACCAGATGATTTGTTTGTGATGTGCTTGTGCTCCAGGTAACAGTCCAATGGATTCAGTTTTCAAATTATGTGTCATTTTAAGCCCATTCAAAGACATTATGTTGAAGACAAGTCAAACACCCAGCCTATGGGCCAGATCCAGCCTTATTTATACAACCAATGTGTCAAGTTCAAATTCTACTAAGAACTACTTTTCATCGTGAAAAGATACATTGCTCAAGGCCCCAGAAGCCAATTTGAAATTTAAAACAAATGAGCTACACTAACAACAATAGGCAACACCAATGTGTGCAATTCATAGGCTCGAAGTGTACTGTCTTGCAGATGAGATGTAGCGTCCTGACCATGTGTGGTCATTGAAATATCCTATAGAACTTTTCACCCAAAATGAGACATTAACTTTAGAATCTTAGCCACCCTCCATCCCTAGTATTACATCCCACCTACCTACACTCTCCCTGCAATTTCAGATGGAGAAGTTATTCTGAACTCTCTCTCTTAAAAAAGGAACAGAACAGTTGCCACATTTCTCTGGTGGATGACTTGATACTTTCAGAGTCACTGTGAAGCAGTAGGAATAGAAAGGTTATATTACCTCTGTATTTGGCACTGGTGCAACTGTTGCTGTAATACTGTGTCCACTTCTGATGACCACAATTGAAGAAGGATGTTAAAATATTGGAGAGGTTTCAGCGAAGTGTCACAAGGACAATTAGAGGATTGGAAAACATATCTTACAGTGAAAGACTTAAGGAGATCAGTCTATTTAGCTTATCAAGAGAAGATTAAGGTGTGATTTATCACAGTGTATAAGTACCTACATAAGGAACAGAAATTTAATAACAGAGGACTCGTCAATCTAGCAAACAAAGGTTTAACAAAGATCCAATGACTGAAAGTTGAAGCCAGACAAATTCAGACAAGAAATAAAGTGCAAATTATTAACAATGAGCGTAATTAACCATTGGAATAACTTACCAAGAACTGTGGTGGGGTCTTCCTCACTGGAAATTTTAAAATCAAGATTCGATTTTTTAAAAAATATATGCTCTTGCTCAAACACAGCTATTGGACTTGAAGCAAGAATTAATTCAGGGAAGTCCTATGGCCTGTGTTATACAGGAGGTCAAACTCGATGATCACAGTGGTCCCTTACAATCAATGAATCTATACAAAGTCGGTCTAGTGCTTTTGGATTAAAGGTGCTCTAAAAATGCAACTTATCATTAATACACTCTCTAGTGGGAACAATCAATACTAATGGTGTCCCCTTCAGTTTTCTGTTGCATCCACTCTCCATTTTTATTCAAGGTGTCAGGAGTATGAGGGGAAACATTTTGCTTTTAGTACTGAGAAGCAAATCCTGCCCCTTCCTCCTTGGTCACTGTGGGTTTATCTACAGAGCCGCTGGCAGCAAGCTTCCCAGCCAGGGCTGACAGACTTGGCCGTGCAGGGCTCATGCTAGCACTCTAAAAATAGTTGTGTGGACAGTGCTTTGAAGCTGGGCATTGGGCATCAGAGCCCAAGCCGCAACTTCAGAGCACTGTCTATGCAGCTATTTTTAGAGCACTAGCGCAAGCCCAAGTCTATGGTGCTGGACTGGGAGGCTCGTTGTCACCGGCTATGTAGACACCCAAGGTAGGGAGACCCAGGTGCACCAGAATCAGAGGGGACAGGATTTGGAGAGCTCACTTAGGAAGTCTGGAGGGTCCATAGTTACCCTATATACTATGAAGCCTCACTCTGTACGTACTTCCATCACTTTGGTTTGGAATGAAATGGGGTGGCCTGGTGTAGGAAGTAGTGTGGGACCAGTGGATCCATGAACATACAAAGCCAACAACCACTGCACCCCATATAGTGGGGATACAGTTACTGCAGGGGGCTACTGCAGTCTCTGGCCTTCTCTCATGGCCACAGAGTGGGGGAGAACATGCTGAACTCCTCTCCACAAAGCCCAGCCACTTGACTGGTTCAGGGATGAAGTTGTGCATGGCCCTGAGTCATTTGGTTCCATTTCCGGCCACTAGCAGCTGACGACTCGTATTTATTCCCAGTTTTTTTTTAAAGTCTTTGCGTTTGGGGGAGAATGGGCATAGACACCCTCAGCAATAGTTATTGCGATGTCTCTCCTTTTGCCAATTACTTACTTTTCCCACATTGCTGCAGGACAGCATTTTCATTTTCATAATTGTGCCTTTGCATTTTTTTCTCTTATTTTCCCTTCCAAAATAGCCATTACCTTTTCTTTGCTTTAGCTAAGAAGAAACAAAAGCAGGACTGAGGGGCCCTTGCTGCTGTAGCGGGGCCTCTGGGAAATGTTTATTCAACTTCTCTCAAGAGATGGGCAAGTCTGATTTGGGAAATGTTGGCTGCTTCCAAACATGGACGTGCCCATCCCCCATGACAAGCGCAGTATCGCCCTGACTCAGCCTGCTCCCCTCAAAGAGAAGAAATATCTCCTCTGGCCTCAGTCATGGCAGGAACGGTATTGGTGGTGGTGCTTCTGAGAATGAGGTTTGGGAAATTGACATGCTCAGAATCTGACCTACATGCAAATACATGAAACATTCTGAAGGCTACTATACATCTGGCTCCTCTCATCCTTCTTCCTATGGAAAATACACTCGCAGCGGCGTTTCTTTTTATACACTCGCAGCCGTGCGTGAATCTATTGCTCATGATTAGAGCTGGCCTCATAGTCCTAGAGATAGGAAGTCCTCTCGTTAACTAAAGAGCAGGTTCAGCCTCAGCAGAAGCCGTGCCAACGTCCCCACATTACTCCACCACTGTGCCTTCACTAGAAATGAGGTTGCAGTTCAGCCTAAATCCTCATTTGATACTTTGACCTGTCTTCTAAGACTGACAGCTAGGATGTCATTTGCGGTGGTAGTAACTTTTGTGATCAGAACACTTGCCTACTGGAAACTGATCCAAGATACACACCAGATACACACATACATAACCTACTCTACAAGCTAAGAGTAGCTTTGGACCTAGATGTGAAAGGTTCTCTCTTCAATTATCAAATCCACTGAGACTTGCAGTCCCCTGGTGTTTTTTTAAATATATTTTTGGAAAAACGCCATGGTGACATGTGCCTTAGGTATGCAATATAGACATGAGTCACATGGAAACACACCATTCACTGAAAGGACATTATACGTGCAGCACGTAAACCAAACTCATCAGAGTCTTCCTACCGAATTCTAGTCTATCCCTGGGTCTGACGAGTAACGATCTATCTTAGGCATTTATATGGCACCCAGTACTGTAATATCTAAGTGCCTCAGTCTTTCCTGTGTTTAACCTCAGAACACTCCGGTGAGAGAGGGAAGTGCTTTTATCCTCCTTTTACAAACAGGGAACTGAGGTACAGAGAGGCCCAAGATCACACAGGAAGTCTCCATGTGTAACCTTGTTATCTGAATGGCAATGGAATGTATGTGGTTCCTATAGATAAGATAAACATTTCTGTACAGCCCTGGCTTGGTCTCAGGCAGTCAGAGCATAGAAATTCTCTACAACACCTGTCCCAGATGCAAAGTGTTTTTTTAGGGAAGGCACAGTAAACAAATCCCTACATTGTACGTGAGTGCTGGCATTAGTAAATGTTCAATATGGAGATCCTTGAACTCTAACTTGCTATTCAAACCGCACCAATCATATGTTCATAACAAACATGGCTGGGTTACATAAGAACAGCCATACTGGGTCAGACCAAAGGTCCATCTAGCCCAGTATCTTGTCTTTTGACAGTGGCCAATGCCAGGTGCTTCACAGGGAATGAACAGAACAGGCAATCATCAGCTGATCCATCTCATTGCCCATTCCCAATTTCTGGCAAATAGAGGCTAGGGACACCATCCCTGCCCATCCTGGCTAATAGCCATTGATGGACCTATCCTCCATGAATTTAGCTAGTTCTTTTTTGAACCCTGTTATAGTCTTGGACTTCACAACATTCTCAAGCAAAGAGTTCCACACGTTGACTGTGAGTTGTCTAGTTTGGTTACAGGTGATTGGCCTATGATCAGCTGTCACTTCACCTCTCTGTGGCTCTGTTTCCCCTCTCACCCTTTCCCTGCATTGTCCATTTAGACTGTAAGCTCTTTGAAGTGGAGACTGTCTCTTCAAATGCATACGTACAGCTCCTAGCAAAATAGGGCCCAAATCTGAGTTGGGGTCTGTAGACACTATTGTAATGAAAGTAATAATAAATTAATAATAATAGAAGAGAGATCAATTGGATTGTGTTTTTGAACCAAATGCTGTACTTTGCTTAACATTCTCACAGTAATTGTTCTCTAACCTAACTCTTTCCCATCACACCCATCTAGTCTGACATCAAAACAATGTCTTGATCCATTGTGTGGCTACCGTACATCTAGATGTGGAAGGCGAGTCATTTGAGAATTATTTCACTTGTGATGTTGTGTTTGCGCTATATTTTATTTTATACAGCACCCCGACACTTGGGATACTACTATGATCATTTTTATGCATAACCACTTTATAATCACATGTAGATCAATCAATTATTTAGTTAGTACTACTACTATTTCAGTTGTTTTCTTTAAAAAATAAGATTTAATGGACACTGAGCTCATTTTGGGGTCTGATCCTGCCATCTCTACTAAGGCAAAACTCCCATTGACTTCCTGTGGCAGAACAGCACTAGCATGTCCTGATGAATTATGCTCCAATTTATTGTCCCATTGCTGCTATTCAGTTGTGTCAGCTTTGAGGAAGTTAATGAAAAAGAAAGAACTTCATTCGGTTATTGTTGAAAATTCTATGCTGTGTCCAGGTCTCACCCTGCAACCCTTACTCCTGGGAGCACATCCATTAAAATCGATGATTCCATCAGAAGGGAAATCAATGGGATAATATGTGTAAAGACTGGGACCTCTGGCTGGACCCATTTACTTTTCCTGCCCAAATGGACTCATGCATCTTTGCTTCTGCTCACTGTGTTCCATTTCTCTATTTTGGGCGGAGGGGTTCTGTTAAATGAAACTGGGATAAAGTTTGCTGCAAACCCCAGGGTATAATTATGAAGGTCTCGAGTTAAGGTATTTGAAGCTTAGATCCACACTTGCCCAAATATCAGGTGGCTCAGCTATCCCATTTGCTGATGAATAGTTCCCTCGGTATTTCATTACCCATCCAATTCTATTTAAAATTCTCATATTAGTCATGCAGATCAAAAATTAATTAGTAGATGAGGAGTCTTCTGTATCTGAACTGATCCATTATCTTGAAAACATATTACAATTGTTCAGTGAACATGGGCTAATTTCAGTTATGTCATGTTCACTGAGTGTCATTTAAAAATAGAAAATGCTGTTGAATATTTAAAACATCATTGAAAAATCACTAGGTCATTAGAGTCTGCCTGTGAAGACACTAATTGGAGGACTCACTGATTTCTAATGTAGACCATGTGTGAGGAGGAGGTTTTCTAGGGATGCACTAGTTCCTAAGAATTTTAGGTCTATACAGGGATTCAGACTGAAGGCTGAGCTGAATTTTTTTCTGATAACTGTTTACATAACACTCCACCTAAACCTCCCTATGTAAACAGAAAATAGACACCTACATTATACCAGCAAAGACTGGATTACATTGGTTGCTGGAAGTGCATCTCTATGTTCCAGTTATAAACTACTTTATGTTGCCTGCTACAAAATGCCTCCCAAGGATGAGAGTCCCTGGAAGCTACCAAATATCACTAGAAGCATTTGTGTTTCACTCTTCATAGACAGGTGCAGTGAGGAAGAGTTCTTCTCCCAGCAACTGAGCCTTCACCTGGAGCAGCTAAGAAGACCGGGACTTCATTGCTCCAGCAGTAGGAAAGGCGCATCGCTTGGTGTAAGATGTAGTGTGGTTTGAATAGAGGAATAGATTATAAACTTAAGTTCAGCGTAATGGCAGCAGGCTTTCCTCAAAATAAGCTGGTGCCCTGGCAATGTTTCAAGAATGTAACCATTAATAAAACATAAACATTAGTATGGAGTTGATAAAGTAATGGAGATAACAATTCCTAAAACCCTGCAATTCATACATCCTCCAGCCAAAAGTTATTACCACACCACCCTTAACTCTGCCTTTCCCAAGACATAGCTGCCTAGAAACACGGTACGTCAATTACAAGAAGAAAGTTCTTTTTAAACTTAAAACACCCTTTCCTCCTATTGCAATAAATGCTAATTTAACAAAATTAACATTGAAAAAAGTGAGAACCTAAGGCTATGTCTACACTACAGCTTATGTCGGCATAACTTATGTCACTCAGGAGGGTGAATAAATAACCACCCTGAGCAACATAACTTACATAGATACAAGCACCGACACAAGAGCTTTTCCCACCACCATAGCTTCTGCCACTGGCGGGGGCTGGAGTAGTTAAGCCGACGGGATAGCTCTCTCCCATTGGCTTAGGGCAGCTACATTAGAGAGCTTACAGAGGTGCAGCTGCATCCGCGCTGTAACTCTCTAGTATAGGCGTGCCCTAAATCACCGAAAAGAAAAAGATGGATGAAGAGAACCAAGCCACAGAAAAAAGAATCACAAAATTGAAATCAATCTTCGCATGGATAACCTTAATTCTGCCATTTCCTAACTTTTGAGCACTTAACTGTGCAATTTTACTAATTGTTAGCAGTTTTCTGTGTGTGATATAATAAAAGGCTGCAGGTAATTGAAGTTTTCTTCAATGGGGAGCAGTGCAGAGGAATCCTGCTTAGCCAAGAGATAGCTATAATATTTTCTTCCCTTCAATTATTTCCACTTTATCCTATTCACACTTACTCCTTCAGCACTCTCCTTCTGCAGAAACCATGCTCATTTTGTCTGGGGGAAAGGCAAGTGGTAATGCACTATACCAGGACTGTGAATCAGTCACTTTTAAAGCCATAGCCTTGGATTTGGGCTCAGTGACAGAGGAGGCTATAGGGAGAGGTCTAGGTGTAGTTTTCCTGGACACATTCTTTTAATTTTTGGATGTTAAATAGATTTGACCAGGGAAAATCCTAAAACTGGTCCTATAGTCAACCTGCCTTTTACCAGTGGAAGTTTTCACTCCTAGCTAACATCAGTGGCAGTTGGTTTCACAGAATTAACGCACAAACATTGTCTAATGCCCTTGCCCCAATATTGCAAACACTCTAGTATGTTTTTAACTTGACTCACACACAAATAGTCCCTCGGGCCCTGATCCAGTAAAGCCAATAAGCTGGTGCTTAATATTAAGTGCAAGAATAGTTCCATTGACTTCAATTACAAAACTTTACTCTTGTGTGAGAGTAAAGTTACGCACATGCTTAAACATCTGTGGGGTCAGGGGCAGGGTGGATTAAGCCACAGAAACAGCATATAACACCCTGCTTGTGACATCGACTTCAGTTAATAAAAATCCGAGGGACCCCGCTGAAACTAATTCATTGTTGATAGCCATGAAAAATGAGTTAATAAATCTTCTGCCACTGATGAAAGAGGAGGACTTCACAGCCAGCACTAAACAAATTGAGCATTTCAAAGCAACCTTTTCAATACAAGCCCCTATTTGCATACAAGCCACCCCACCACCCATTGTTAAACAAGATGGCTGAGCCTACTTAGCTTCATTGTTTATCCCTTGCTGCTGTCACAAGCAGGTTCCATGAAGAGATTTACTGCACAAATATTTTCCTTCCAAGTGACAGGAAGGGAATTTACTTCTGCAATCTGCAGGCTGTTAAGGTGAAACAATCCCCAAAACTAACACTAAGAGACTAACAAACACTATGACCACATTAGTTATCCAAACGGTGATTACAACTCTAATGGTGCCAGGGGGAATCCCTACTCTTCCTCAATGATATAAGCTGGATGTGCCTTAATGAAGCAGCTTTTAAATGCTTTGATTGCTTTAGTTTTAAAAATGGAAGAGTAGTTTTGAAAAAGAGAGGCATCCATTCCCCGTCCTGTTTATTTGAAAACCATCCCAGAAAGCGGTTTAATCTAATATGTGTGATTCAGGCTATTACTAAAGACCATATTCATTTAAAATACAGTTTGGAGTCAGTATTTTTGAAATGTAATTGACGGACAAGTGGAAATAATTATTCAATCTTACTATCTTATATCAGATTGCATGAAGTCCTGTTGTCTTTACAGCAGAAAATAGTAGCCCACTGAGAGACAAAATTATTTTAACTTTGCTGGGTTTTGAGGTTTTATAAATCCCAAACTTAAATTCATCCCTGATCTTATTCAAATAAAAGGCACTATCAAGATTGTTTACTTCTTTCTTACCTGTAGGCAGGAAAGAGTAAGCTATAAGCTATTAATTGTTTCTCTTTCCCTTTGAATTTAGTGGAGAGGGCTGCCTAAAAATTGATGGCATAATATGACCCACTGTAATCTGAGTTGGACATTGTAAACTGTGGTGTAAGAATCATACAGAAAAAAGAGAAAGGGGTGGTGGGGGGGTTGTTTTGTTTTTTAGATGGCAATTTGGAACCAGTGTTGATGAGGGCCTAAATTTACAAAAGCAACTAGTGATTTTGAATGGTAGCTGTGTTAATCTGTATCAGCAAAAAGAATGAGGAGTACTTGTGGCACCTCAGAGACTAAGAACTCCTCGTTCTTTTTTAGTGATTTTGAGTGCCCAATCTGGAACGCCATTAAGGAGCGTAGATTTCTGAGGATGGGTGTTCAGCATTTTCTGAAAATCATGCCCCTGTAAGAGCACTCAAATTGGGCACCGAAAATAATAGCTTTTGAAAAATCAGCCGAAGTGTAGTTGAAGAATGAAACATCTTCTCAAGGTTGGCTGGACAATGCAACCATTGCAATGCTTCATTAATTTGTAGGCAGTATGGCTCCCACTCTTGCTTCCTTTACTTAAGGTTTGCTTTACTTTAGGATTCACCCACTGGGATTATAAAGGCTGCAGACAAAGGTCAGAGGTGAAACAAAGAAAAGAACATTGTTTGTTTATTTTGAGAGAGCCTGAATTCATATTACTGGAGACATCAGACTGCCCAGTAAGATAACCTTACTGTGGTCCCACCTTTTGTCAACTTTGTTATTTTATGGAAATATAATAAAGCGATTGATCCAAAATACCAGTTCACTGGCTAAATCCTAAACCCAAGGTGCAAATAGCATCACTTCTACACTGGGAGCAGACACTGGAACAAAAACCACATACCTCCAGGGGAATTGGGAAATCATCTTTAAAAATGTAATAATGATAGATCTGCTTGCTTAGACAAATTTTTGTGCTTTTCTTTCTGTCTTTTATTACTAAGGTTTTGTTATTGGGTTTTTGTTGTTTTTGTTTTTTAACAGATCTTCGTTACTCAGGAGATTATCTTTTTTCCCCTCCCTTAGGCCAGAGGGTCAAATTTTGCCTTTATTTAAATGTTGTGGAACACTCTGGGCAGAATTGGACTTTGATCTTCCTAGCTGACACATATAACTTGGCATTACATTTTACTTACATGTTCCCTGTTATCTTAACAGCTACAGCAACTGCAAAGGAAGATGGAGATGCATCTGTTACCAAGTAATCAAAGTACTGCACGCACCTTCCCCTTGCCTGTGTTCGTGCACATGCAGTCTGGGACACCATCTATTTCTATAGAGTTTCTCTGGATTTGTCAAAAACTCGATTCCCAAAGACCTGGGTCATGACAAAGAAAGAGATACCCTCCTGGAACGGCACTGGGACCCAGAGTCTGACCTCAGTTACACTAGTATTAATCTGGGGTAAATCTATTGACTTTAGTGGCTTTACTCCAACTACACTGGAGAAAGTAGGAGCAGAGTCAGACCCCAGAGACCCACCCAGAGCTGGCTCAGCCAGCCTCAGCACTTTGCTACTAGAAGTGGCGGGTTCCTTTCAAGCTCTCTGCTCAGCCTGTAATCACCCAATATTGAAACCAGATTTACAGGCTCTTTAGAAGAGAGGTCTGTGATTTCCAAACCAGACACAGTTGGTATTTCTGAAAAAGGTCAAACCCCCTCTGGAGTGAAGGGTTTTTAATAGAATCAGTTCAGCAGGAGCTAAGAAGACATATACAAACCTGACTGCTCCGGAGGCTGAGACTGGCAGAGGCGTGTGAAAAGCTACAACCATTATTCTTTCGAGGAAGAAAGCAGGGAGAGAGGGAAGCACATTTACATCTCAAACATTTGATTTCATTTATTCCACTTTGAGGGACTTTGCAGTTGGAATAAAGGGGGAGGGGGCAGTTAATGCACTCCAGAGCTTAAAGTGGTCTCCGAGAAAAAGGTGCCCTGCAATGAAAATTTAACCTTCGTAGCAAAACGTTAAAGCCCAGGCAGCTTAAAAATATCTCCTTACCAGCAACCACCCTGCCCCAAAGAGCTTATAATCTAATCAGGTAGGGAAATGTATCAGGGCCAAAAAAGGGAGCGCTCTGAGTTAGGGTGGTCTCTTGTTCTGTGTTTGTACAGGACCTAGCATGACTGAACACCTAAGCATTTTGGTAATACAAATCAGGCTGTTGGAAAACATTTCATTTGTATTTTGGAGATGTGCAGGTACAATAAGATGCCTATTTGCGATAAATAACACGAGCCTCAGTTAGCAAACACTGAAAACAGGCCCATCATGTTGTCAGATTATGATGGGAGGCTCAATTCTCTTCACCCAATTTTAAGTCTCAGACTCTTTCTGCAGAGGCAGTTTTTGTAAATTCATCACCACCAACACAGCTCCAACAGGGTAGCAAAGGTGGGAGCACGAGTATGGACCAGCCCCATGGCTCTCCACCTTTCCAGACTACTGTACCCCTTTCAAAAGTCTGATTTGTCTTGTGTACCCCTAAGTTTCCCCTCACTTAAAACCTTACAAAATCAGACAAAAATCCAAGTGTCTCAGTACACTGTTACTGAACAATTGCTGACTCATTTTTACCATATCATTATAAATCAACAGGAATATATTTACATTTCAGTGTATACTAGATAGAGCAGTATAAACAAGTCATTGTCTGTATGAAATTTTAGTTTGTACTGACTTTGCAAGTGCTTTTTATGTATCATATTGTAAAACTAAGCAAATATCTAGAAGAGTTGATGTACCCCTTAGAAGACCTCTGAGTACCCCCAGGGGTACATACACCCCTGCTGAGGGACCACTGGACTAGCCAGACGGGATTGGAAGCATGATATGGGCACAACTCTGGCAGCCACCTGAGTTGTCCATCTGTCCTAGGAGGCCTAGCATTGTTATCCCTGGTGTAGCTTCTCCAACAGGAGAGAAGACTTTAGGATTTTTCTGTGTGTTTCACTTGTGACATTTAGAGTCTCACTCAATGTTCCAAAATCTGTTATTCCAGATCTCACAGTGGGGGGCAGTCTTGCACCTGTTTAGCCCAGGTAGTTTACACAGTGAGTACAGGAGAATATATAGGACTTGATTCCTCATTTTGTCAGCTAAGACTGCTTGTTCCTGGTTTCTTCAGATCTTTGTTTCCCTTAAGTTTTCAGTGAACACCTCTTGTGGAAATATTGGACCAGGCCAATCACTAGTGTAGCACTGCTAATTAGTATCAGAGGAGAGCAGAGCTAATTTGACTTCAGAGTATGGGTTTACCTAACCAGAGCTAATGTATGTGGCAAAAAAGACACTTGTGTTTCACTGTGAATAGATTGAGTAGGGAAGGCAGGGGGTATGTTGTAGCCTTGACACTTGTGGACTGTGCCAGTGACCAAACCCAAGTTAAATTACATGACCAGGACTGAGTCTTCGAACAGCTTAGGAATACAGGAGCACAGCCCTATCAGCGGCTGACCGGAGAACTGAAAGAGAGCTGCTTGTGCATTGTAGAAGACATATCTACAATGCAGCTGGGAGCATGCTCCCAGCTGGGCTAGACAGACAAGCATAAGCTCAAATAGCAGCACAGCTGGGGGCAGCTCAGGCAGCTGTACTCAGGTGTGGAGCCCAAGCTAACTACATACTCAGACCTCTAGTCCAAGCTCCCACACATGCCAGCCCCCCTGCACTGCTATTTTCAGTGCAATCAGAGCTAGCCTGTCCTACCTGAGCCAGGAAGCATGCTCCTAGCTTGTAGATCTACCCCCAGTGAGCCTGGGGGGGCTGCAAATTGCTCAAAGTGACTGCAGGGCAAGGTAAGCACTCCTGTTCCTCTCAGAGCTGTGAAAGCAGCATCTCCATTGCAAGGGGGAAATAGTAGAGCATCCCAGCCTCATTTGCCTACAAATGGCAGGTATAAGTAGGTCCTTAGGTATTCAAAGCAGCAACAACAAATGATTCCTATCATAAGATGCTTGAAGTGACTATGCAAAGTGCTGAGAAAGAAAGGAAACCTAGGCAAGGTTTAAATACCAGTCCCTGAACCTGATTTAATTCCACATCTGTCAGTGACTTGGACTAGATTTATGCTGACTGAATTAGGTACCACTTCTATGCCTATTTCAGTTCAATAGTGGTTCCCCTATACATAAAAATACACCAGTCATCCCCAGCTACAGAATACATTTGCTTGAACAGTGATCAACCCTAGACAAGCATTTAATACAAAATTTAATTAAAGCAATACAAGACCCAAGAATATTTTTGAAGATTAGGTGGAAGGGAAGACATAGCCAGATCCTTACCTCAGCTATACCTACCGTCATATGGACTCCAGTGACAAAAAGTGTAACTAAGGGCAAAACACAGACCGGGTAGGACTACACTGCAATTAAAAACCCATGGCTGGCCCATACCAGCTGACTTGGGCTCAGGCTGGAGGAAGGGTTCTAGGACTGTACCAGGTGGGAGGGTCCCACAACATCTCTACCACTATTAAACAGCCCCTTAAACATATCTCCTAAGGACTCTACTGAGTCCACTGTAAAGTTAGCATGGGCTGGAGGACTATACACACAGTAAAGAACTCTAGGCATTCTGAGTCTACGTTCAGCTACGCCACTGACTCACTGTTTTGACCTTGGGCAAGTCGTTTCATGTCTCTTCTTCACTTTCCCAATCTGTACAAAGGGGGATAATACTTACCTACTTCAAAAGGGTTATGAGGATTAGTCAATCTAATAGTGATTTGATCATGTAAAGTGCTAGGTAAGCACTATACTTTAGCCAGCTTTTTCCAGGTAGTTCAGTTCATATTGGTCATTACTTACAGAGATCCCATTTATGAGAGCACTATTCTGGGTTTTGTTTTGCCCAAGATCACAGTACCTGCTTTTCCAGAAAATCCACTTTAATTACAGCAAACGGTAGAACAATAAATATTCTAGGGCCTCAATTGCTCCAGGGTCTTTAACAACTAACCCCTGAATCTATTAAGTGATATTAAATAAGGCCAATTAATGTTTTTGAGGAGGAACAATAACCAAATGCACAAATATAGAATGGGAAGAAAGCTGTCTAGGCAAAAATACCAGCGAAGGAGCTGGGGCTTATCATGAATACATTTTTGATTCTCCAGTTTAGCACACAAAAGATGAGGCAGATGTTATGTTTGGATGTTTTAATAGGAGCATCACATTTAGAAAGATCAATGTGGCTTTTCTACTCCACTCTGCTTGTCAATGAACTGAAATCACATAGGACATATAGGGTAACACTAAATTAAATGGAGCTGGTTCTGAGGAGAAATTTAAGTGATTTTATGGAAGTTAAGAATTGTAAAGACAGGTTGAGAGGACTGGCCATACTGAGCCAAGACAAGATTTACTGTGTAGTTAGATGAATACAAAATATATTTATGTAAATTAAATACAATAAATAAAGAGAAAAAGGGACAGTTAGTCAAGAACAGAACAAAGTAATCAGCCTTAGCTGCAACAGGGAAAACGAAGGGTGGGGGGGCAGGGAACACCCTTTGAACAGTTAGGCAATAGAATAAACTGAAAAGGGAAAATATGGACTCACCACTATTTGAGATATTCAGAGATAGAGTGGACATCCTCTTTCAGGAATAACAAAAAGTCACTTCTGCCACTCTGCAGGAAGATGGACTTTACAGGAGAACACATTTCAAGATTTAGTGCAATTCTATTCTGAATGCCAATGTCACCTAACAATAGTTTTCTAAAAAAGAAAACAATTGTCTTCTACAAAAAAAAAATCACAAGGAAGTTTCAGACAAAATATATATATATTTAAAGATTCTTTACAATAAGTCAGGAAACACAGGAGCTTTCATACAGTTTATTATTTAGCTCAATTCTCAGCTCCCTACAGCTCAGATAACCCTGGTGACAGTGTGTACAACTTCTAATTTTTGCTTTCATAACTTTAAAGCAAACAATACATTGAGTGTATTTTACTCTGTGCAAATAAGACAACTTTTGGAATCCTTCAGAGGAAATATCCAAGATTCTGTTTGCAGAGGTCCTTTGTTTCTCAAAAGATGCTTAATGAAAGTTTGCTTAAGATAAAGTGCTCCTGTCCAGCAGAACCCAAAGGCCTTTGAGAATTTTCCCAGTAAGTTTAGCTCAGATTTAAAAAAAAAAAGTTGGTCATACAAATTCCAGCTTTCCATGCCCACTGTACATTCCCCAGTGGACTAATGAAAGTATTTTATCATTGCTGAGGTCGGTCTGTCTCATTTTATCACAGCTCATGCAGCAGTTCTCATGACCAGTTACTGGCACCATGCATTCCAAGTCTAACTTTGCCACCTGTCCTTTCTTTGAATGATGTCCATGAAAACTGTAGTGCAAACGGGAGAGCATTTGCTGTCGTTGATCTTGCAGTCTTTTGTTTTCACTCCTGAGCATCCGCAAAGCTAGCATGATAAGCAGCACTAAGATCAACCCACCAGCTATGGGAACAGCAATTACAGCTGCTCTGAACCACAGTTCTTTTGAAGAGGTCAACTCCTGAACCTTAGTGATGAGATTTCTGCTGTTGTCATGCTGGTATCTGCTCCCCTGTCCTGCAAAAAGTTAAACAAAGATGCCAAGATTATTTCAGTCTCAGCTAAACAATTGTTTCAAATTTAACAATTCCTTAAACCACACATATTAAAAGCTGCTGCTGATTTAAACTTCACACTGGAAAGTATCTACAAATAGTATCTCTACAGATTGATCTGAACCATTTCTAAAACAAGTTAAGATAATATATTTTTATTGCATTGGCAGTTGATCTAATGTGAATGAGTACCACTGTATAATTGCCTCTTAGAAAGAGAGCAGGCAGGACATGCAGACATCTAATGCTAATGCAGACATAAAAGCTACTCAGCTTTTAGAGATACATCTCTGCATCCCACCACATGCTTCTCCCTCTGGTATCTCTAATTACATTAACAACAAAATCAATAGCAGACATACAAGGTCTTGGCTGTCACAAGCCTATAGATCAGAGAAGACATTTAGTTGAAACTGCTTTCTCTACCTGAGGTCTCACCCTTGGGAGGAGAGAGAACATCATGCAGTCCTCTATAATTGCACATATCTTCATGACAGCATTCCAATGTGGGCATGGTGGTGCCGGAGTGGTTTTGTGCCTGTTTAGCTTGGCAGATGTCAGCTGTGTTTGCAATAGAGTCCAAGCAGCCATGAGTAAGTGGGGAATTCGTGTTCTGAGGGTCAAGCAATCTGGAGAAGCAGGCATTAAGCTCAGATTTGCACATATAGCCAGTTGCAACACAGTGCGCAGCATCACAGTAGCATCTAATTTCACCTAAAAAAAAGTATTTTATTCCTAGTTAGTACAGAAACTCACTTGCTATCTCACAAACTAAAACTCAATAGTACAAACTTTTGGTCATTGTAGATTGTAAACCCTGCAGATCAGGGCTTGTCTGTTTTCAGTCTTTGTATAGTGCCTACCACCCTGGGACCCTAACCCCAATGGGGGCCTTTGGGCACTGGCATACCACCATTATTTACTACTACTACTACTACTACTACTACATACTTGATTAAAGCAGGAGTAACTGAAATGTCACACTTCAAACTTCTCATTAAGACTAGGGTTTTTTGGATCATACTGCTAGATAAGACATACATAACCACATCTGAATACCAGCTAGGTATTTTTACTACTTACTAAAAATCAGCATTCTACATGTGATCAAACCCATCCTTATCTAAGAAGGCAGAACCTCCCTCCCCCCAAAAAAGCTACAGTTTGAAACAGTGGTGCTGCAGTGTTTTAGAATTTAAATCATTACTGCTGATAGTTGATCATTCTAAGATTTTTTTTTTAATTCTGTCACATATTTAAATTTAATTGGAATGGCAGAACTGTTTGCCATCTCTCAAGGCTATACCAAGGTTTAAGAGCTTTAACTAACACCTTATAAAGCTATCAGCTAGAACCATTAGAATCTAGAAATTCCAAGTCAGGAAGATTTTTACTATGTGAAATTGGGCAGCTATTTGTGATCTCTTCAGAAAAGGAACTTTTTCTATTAAGAGCTTTTCATGCAACAGGGCTTTTTAAAGTCAGTTTTATAAAACAGGAACAGTGCAGTTTACAATTAGTGGTTTGTTTGCCAAAGTCAATTTCTTTCAACCCAAATGGAAAGTCGTAAGAAGGGGTGCATTACTGCAAAGCTGAAACCTCCTCCCCATAACCCCTAGTTTTTTGCAGGCAATCCAACATGTGGTCAAAAAAAGGGGAAGCGTTTAGACTGAAAATCTTCTACCAGTTGTATAAAAACAATCTCAGGAAACCTCAAAAATTTCTGAAGGGAAGCGATAAAAGTTCTTAATAAAACACTTCATTTTGTGCTCTCCAAACCACCATTATGACTATACACATCTTGTACTGTAGGGAAAATGTATTCTTTCTAGGCAAGTCATAACTCAAACCTATTTCAATATATCATCAGTTCAGAGAATTAGAGGAAGGCAGATTCTGGAGCAGTCATTACAAGTGGGGGATTTACTTAAACAGACTTCCAATTCAGTTAGTTGGTGTACTTCCTACCACAGAGGCAGTAAGTGAGCCTTTAAAAGTGAGCTGAACTATCAGACTTCTTGCATTAGAAACATACCCTGAAAATAAACCTGTGTATAACTGCCTTTCAACTATCTCCTCCCCACTTCTTACACTTATATGACCGGGAAAGGACTCAGTCAAATTAACTTCCAGGCTTCAGCCCATCTAGGCTCAGCTCTCCTGGTAATGCTGCTGCAGAGGCTCTGGGCCCTGAAGTCCCTGCTGCTCTTTAATAACTCTGCTTAATAGAAGCCAAATGACAGAGCGTCTCTCTCCCCAGTCTGCATTAGCTCCCTTGGGCCTTTAGGCCAAGGAGCCCAACTTTCCTTGGTTTCATAAAAGTCACCCAATAAATTGGTGAACAGCTTTTCTCTGCTTTCTTACCTACGATCACTAAGCTTGCTACTTTTTTACCCTGCAAAAAAAGTGTCCATGAGCACTACTATTCAGTTAGAACAAGCTAATAAAAAAAAAAAATACAAAACAAAGTTGACTGTCCTTTCGCTACTCTAAACTCAGCATGGGGAGGAAAATGAAACAATAAGCATACTTCTATTTTAACTGTTTATATGACCCTGTTTAAAAGTCTACGTTTTACTGATCTAAGACAGTCTTATAAACAAAATCTGACAGGCTAGTCATCAGGTTATTACAACTCCATTTTAATTAAAGCCACATTTTTGGTAGAACAGAATGGACTTTGTATTACTGTATTAAAACTGTATTTCTGTCAATTCATAAAGTTTCTTCCTGTGCAATGCAAAAGGCCAGAAAGGGTAGTTGGTATTTTGAAACTGAACAATGCCCTTCTGTTCCCTCCTCTTTCTTGTTACTGTATATAGCTATTAAAGAAAAATGTCTGCTTTTAGTCAAGATGGCTACAGGAGAGACTGCAGGCTTCTCTTAAAGCTTTTGAAGTCAGCAGCAGCCAGAAGTCTACGATCCCCTAATTATATCATTATCAGGCACATAGTTTCAGTATCTGTGACTTCACATCACTCAGTCACTCCCTGTTCTGCCTGCCTTTGATGGGGCCAGAAGGCTTCTCTCTGCATGCTGCAAGGGCTGTTATTTAGGGTTAATTACACCCTTACTTCCAAAATAAATAAATATGGTAGCACATCATCACTGTGGTAGTTTATCCTTTAACCTCCTCTGTGAATCTTGGCAATTATAGGGAGCGAAAAAGGTGACCTTTTCCCCTTAAAGAGACCAACTAAGCAGTCACTGAACTGTATGGAGACAGTGTTAATTTACTCTAAGTGTGTTTAAACGCCATACCTATTTACAGGAATGTAGCATTTGCAACAGGAAGTTAAACACATCTCTAATCCACTACTAGTTTTAAAAGGATTAGAGAAGAGGGTGTGGGGTCGGAATTCGTTCCCTCTGATGTACTTTCCTTGGTTTTTTTTTTTTTTAATTATTTATTATTATAAACACTTGAGGGAGGCGAGACTATCCGCCCTACAGTAAAACCACGCCAGGGCTCCAAACGGGGCAGTGTTTCTCTAAGATGGCCCGGCTCCATGGCTGGAAGCGTTCAGAAGTTCATTAAAGGCAGACTAACAAAAACATTTTGACAACCGCTTGCCCTTAAGGTCTGACTTACATCAATGAACCGGGGCAAGGCTCTAGGTGGGGGGAGACAGGGAGAGGGGAAGGGAAAAAAAAAAAAAAAAAAAAAAAAAAGAACCAAGCGCTGCTACTTTCAAGAAGAGGCGAGCTTGTCCTAGCCTGCGAGGCTCAGCAGAGAGGAAAGATTACACCCTAACAAAGGCTTGGCAAGGGGCTTCAAAGTCAGCTCGGAGCCCTCTGCATGGAGCTCCCAGCGCAGCCTGGCAGGGGAAACCTCCAAGGAGGGAGTGCGGGGCTCGGGGAGGAGAGCTGCCCTGCGGGAGGCTGCGCCATCTGGCACTGGGGGTTCAGAGCTACCCCCGCAGCACCACACTCTGGGGCCCCCTAGCCCATGGCACGCCCGCACTTGGCAGCCCCCGCAACTCAACCACCCCCACGAGCCCCTGCTATTTTCACTCCGCCCTGCACCCCGGGCTATTGCCACCCCAATAGTCCCCCCGCACCCCAGTGACACCGCGCACAGCTCTAACCACTCCCCGCACCCCCTTGCCTCCACTCGCTCGCTCCCCACTAACCCCAGCGCAGCCCGGTCCCCTCACCTCTGGTCAGCAGGATGGCCATGGCGCACAGCTCCAGTTGCAGCCAGATGAAGCTGTAGCTGGAATGGCGATCCATTTAACCGCCCCGCCTGGACCCTCCCCGGCCGGCCGCTCGAGCTTCCCTCCAGGGCTCGCTTAAGCTCGCGGCGCCGCACTCGAGTGCCCGGAGCGGGCAACGTACAGACTCCAGCTCCCCGCGGCTGCCTGCGCCCCGCTCCCCGCCAGCCTCGGGAGGCGGCACCGCACAGCTCCCCCGGCGGAGCAGCCCAGCTGATCACAGGCTGCGGGGACCGCTCTCCAGCCACAGCTGCCGCCACATGTGGGAGCAGGGACAGCCCGCAGCTCTGCCCGGCCAGGGCGTCCCCGCCTCCTGCAAGCGAGACACGTACAGGGCCAAGCTCGACGCTCCGGCAGCCACCGACTGCGGCTCTGACACAGGCAAGCACCGAGCGAGCCCAACGCTGTAAATAGCGCGGCGCCGACCTAGCCTGCCCCGACGCCCGCCCCTCGCTCCTCCCACCATGCCCCCAGCACCGCTCTCATAGGTTCCGCTCCTCTGCCACTCACAGCAGCCTGGAGCCTGCGGTCGCCCCGCCCCCCCGCCGCTTGCCAATGGGCCCGGGGGGGATCCGCAATTCATGCCCAGGGCAGCGAGGGGCGGGGCGGAGGCAGAGCGCCCGGGTGTCCCGGCAGGACAGACGCGTCTCCGCGGAACACGACGCTCCCCCATCCCCGCGTTCACACCAGCCTTGCAGCAAGGCTTGGGGCGCTCCCCCGCAGTGTTTCCAATCCAACACTTTAAAGTCACGCCCGCCCCACCTTGGTGCTCAGGGCCCCGATCAGCCAACTCGTAAGAACCAAACTGCCTGGGGACACTTGCCCAAACCAAGCCCTGCCTCGCCCGAGGAGGAATGTGCCGTGAGTACAGAGCCGTTCACGGGGGGAAGATCATTACAGGAAACGCCAATACGGGATGGCTGCAGGGAGCCAGAAGCGATCGGCAGAGTCAGGGCTGTGCATAACAGATCCAGCAAACCAGCCCTCCGGGGTTGGACAGGAGCGTATCGTTTTCATCTGTTATGTATTTATTTTTTCTTGATCAATACAGCCCCGGCAGACAGACGGTTGGCTACAAGGAGTCGGGCTGCTTGTTGGGCTAGATGTAGTGGGAGTAGTCGGCAAAAGACACTTAGCGAAAATTAGCAAATCCAAAAGCACCAGGCGCCAGTGAGACGACACAGACAGAGACTGACACTCAATTATCCTCCAAACAATCCCAGACAAACACACAGGCTCGGCCTGATCAATATCAGCCCCGAAGTGATCTCCTTAGTGAGATGCTAATTCATTTATTAGTACATTGGTGGGTGCGCCTTTGCTATTCGGGATTCCCACACACCCCTGGAAAAGTTTGAAATGTTATAGAATCAGACTCTATACAGTAGATAGATCTACTGGGAGACTTTAACTGTAGGTATTGATTTACACATTTAATACTGTAAATATTTTATGCACTAATAATACTTCCGTCACAGTGATATAGGCGCCACATTTAATGTTTAGGTGCCATATGCCAACGTGGTACTATGGATCTTTTGAATAGAACACAGTAAACTCGGGAGAAATCACCCAGCTAATTTGCATGCGTGATTAAGGGGTGTGCAGGAGCTAAGACAGAGGGGGATTGTTCAGGAGCACAGAGAAGAGAACCTTGAACAGAAACATTGTGAAAATTGAAAAAGTTAATTAAATAGACATTGCCTTACATTTCATTCCACTAGTTCCAAAAAGAGGGACCTCCCAGAACTGTACCGTAGGTAATTCAGATGATTACAAGTATTACAGTATATTTATGATCCGCTAGCATTAGTTGCATCTCTCTAGGATGTTCGTTTTAGAACTCAAACATTGTTCGTTTTAAATTCCAGTGTTTCCAACAAGATGGTCTAAAGATGAAGGAGGGGAGTTTTCAGGCAAAATCAAGGACAGATAAGGAGAGGGATGCATAGCATGTTTAGTGTAAAGAGGATAAGGGTAGTCAGGGCTGGCAGGGTGGTACAGTGGAGCGGGTTCAGAGCTGGGACCCAAGAAACCTTTCCATTGCTGGCTTTGCCACTGACCTGCTGCTTTAGTTGGGCAGGTCACTTCACCTCCCTATGCCTCTGAAGGCAGGTGGGGCTCCTCTACAATGGCAGAAGTAGAAGGAAAACTCCAGTTTCAAACCAAAACCGCCAAGTCTGGACAGCAGTGTTTGTAAAAAGTTGTGCCAGTCACGCTTGCTATTCAGACACTACCATGGACTACCCTCTTTGCTTTATAAACAGAAAGCCATATTAAATGAATAATTAACAAATCTGTTTGCTTAATGGCAAAATGCAAAATTAAAACCAAATGGTTTAAACTCCAGTTTCTGTGTTGAATGCCCATGCTAACCAGGCTGCAGAGGAGAATTCAGCACTGAAATAATTTTAACTCCCCTTTTAACAAACTCCTTTCCTCCTCTGGCACTTCCTCTAGAATGCATAAATTCGGTGACAATGTGGATACCAGAAATGTCATTGCATCAAGCTTTTTAAAAGGTTAGTGAGAAACCTATGTTTGTGCTTCATGTCCCTCACAGCTAAGAAACAAATCTTATTTCCATTTAAGTCAGAATTGTGCAACTGACAGGTATTAGGAAGAAACTTTCCCCGGAGACCTGTTATTTCATAATTGTCCACTGAGATTTCTTGCACCTTTCTCTGAAGTGTCTAGTGTTGGCCACTGTCCGATAGGATGCTGGTCTAGGTGGACTACTATTCTGATCTGATATGCAGTATTGCTGTAGCCATGTTGGTCTCAGGATAGTAGAGAGATGAAGTGAAGTAGGGTGACCAGACAGCAAATGTAAAAAAAATGACGGGAGTGGGGGGAAATAGGAGCCTATATAAGAAAAGGACCCAAAAATCGGGCCTGTCCCTATAAAATCAGGACATCTGATCACCCTAAGGTGAAGTAACACCTTTTCTTGGACCAGCTTCTGTTGGTGGGAGAGACAAGCTTCTGAGCTTACAGAGAGCTCAGGTCCCAAAGAAGAGCTCTTTGAAAGCTCAAAAGCTTGTCTCTCTCACCAACAAAAGTTGGTCCAATAAAATATTACCTCATCCACCTTGTCTCCCTGATCTGGTATGACAGTTGCCATGTTTCATGTGATTTCAATAAGAGCAGCAGCAGGCTCTGGCTAGTGCAGTCAGCAAATATAGCTGCAATTAACTCGGTTTTCCTTTTAATTTTGCCAGCTACATTTTTACACAGATGCTGGAAAAGGAAGTTATAATAAGAAATTATCTTCAACCATGAGGTGTCAGCTTTTCTGTAAAGAAATACTATAGCATACATTGAGTTTGGATAGTTTTCCTTCACACATAGTTCTGAAGGCTGCCTCGCTGTTGAAATATCTTTACTAACTTTATTTGCTATTGTCATTACATTTTATAACCCCTGATTTCTACAGTATTTGCACACTGCCTGTTTTGTTCCCCATTTATTGGCAAACTGTTCTAAATATTTGGTTTTACAGCTCATGCAAATATGCTGGATGATACATGAATAATAAGCTAATGGCAAAAATTACTTCTGACCTCTAAATTTGAAATGATCTGTAAGTCCTTAAATATGTTTTAAATTCAGGATATAATACCATGTGCAACAGAGTCAGTCCTCCCCTGAAAGAGAAAGGGGGAAATATGAAATAGACTGAGCTCACTCAAATTTACTTTAGCAGGAGGGGACAAACTGAATCTAGAACTAATTAGTGTTGATGCTATCAAGCATTATAATGGTTTTATTGAAACTCTCTTGTGATTTACATATGTGTAATGTGTTATACCACAACCTTTACAGTTTTGCAGCACATATTTGAGATGTACCACAAAGTAATTTTCTAATGTTTGTTTCTGTTTAGAAATTACAACACACCAAGGTTCACGATGCCACATCACCCACTAATGGAATTACAACTGAAGCAATGTGCCACTGGTGCCTTTTATTTGCACACATAGGAAAATCTCAATTTGCCAAAGTAATTTATAATCTTCTAGCTCAGCATTTCCTCTATGTTCTTAGAACTGATGACAAGTGTATTTAGCAGGCTTCGCTGTCGTGTGTGGCACGTATGCTCTGGAGTTGGTAGTTGGTTTGTGTTCATTAAGTTGCATTGTTGCGTTAAAGTAATATGAGAGACTATTTCTGAATATTACAAATGTTCTGTCAAACTGAACATGTATAGACTCTAATATCTTGTCTAGAGGGCAATGTGTTTGAAATCAATTTTAAGAGGCAAAATTTCCTCAACAGCTGTCATGTTTGAGTTGTGATCTAACATTTACTATAAAACATTTCAACTTCTGTTTTCAAGCTATACAGATGTTTGAAGTGCCACAGCTGGGAGGGACTTGCAGGGTGCAAGTACTACTCACCAATCTTTGCTCCCTTGAAACCTGTGGAGTTCATTCTCCAGGGGATCCACTCTGGTTTGAGCCATGGAGGGATGTGTCAGGAGGCACGGCGTTTGATTTACTCATGACTACCACATTTCCTCCTCCTCTCTGATTACTAGCACAAGCATTCTGCATAGGAAACTGTGCAGGGTTTGTGTGGGGTCCCATGACGGACCATACACAAACAAAATAATTCAGCCTTTCTAGTTTGCTTCTCTTTTAGAGGCAAAAGCAAACAGGGACAGACTTGGCCCATAAAAGGGACAGGAGACAGGCCCAGCACAAAGCAAAATAATGATATGTTCTGCAACAAGAAGGAATGTGGGATAATAACTACAAGGAACCAGCAAGCAAAGCACCCGAGGCCTGAGGCAGCATGAGGAGGTGTCTGTAACAATCATGAGAGAGCAGCCCGGAGCCTTAACTTGTAATGACTATGTAGCCCACATATCAAAAGGCTCTCCCACAAACACACACAACTACAAATACAATGAAGCCCTTTGAAATGAATACTGAATAAAGGAATAACATGGTTTCAAAATAAACCTCCAGTGCACCTCAAGGTAAAATATAATAGAAATCTGACCTGATAAGCGTCTCTGCCTGTCAAAGGAATACATTCCATCTGGACCAACTCAAGACGATATGCAGAGACATTCACACAGCAATTGTAAATACAGGGATACCAATCAAAGGAACAGGCCTGTTCAGAAACGTGTCACAAATCATATGAACTGTGTTTGGGTTTTTTATATTTTTTTGTAGGATGATAACTTCAGCTCCAAGTTTCAGTGAGGGGTATTTTAAAACAGCCATCATATAAAGCAATGATCAGTTCAAAATAAGCCCCTAGAACGTTTGAATAACTTACAATTTTGAAGCCCCTTGACAGACCCAAAGATTCTCCTCGTACACATGGTAGCCCAGCTCAGGCCCTGCTTTCGCTTACCTTTGTCCTCAGATTCAGAAGAAGACCCAGTATCTTCCATCAGGGGCATCTGGACAACTCAGTCTAAGGTGGGATCTCACTTTCATCTGGGGGGGGGGGTCTCCCAAGTGACCATATCCCATACTCTTGTGTTGTACAAACAGCCCGCCGTTGGCCTTTTAATTTTAACAATCTCATTGCTTTCAAATCTAGTGCCATCTGGCGTTTACATCCCAGAGACCACTGCCCTCTTATGAAATTCCATCCCACAATTTGTACATGTATTATTCCAATCCTTTTTGGTAGACCTGCTTCCTGTGAGACCTGATAGGCATTGGAAGGTGATGGAGGTGATAAGGAAATCTGGAACCACCTGACCAAAGAGAAAAACAAAGCAAATGAATAAAGACAAAGGACAGGCATTGTATTTTTTTTTTTACTTGACAGTGTTTCCAGATTACGTCTCTTATTCCAGGAGAAACTGCCCTTCCTTCCTTTTCTACATTTGGAACTGAAAGACCTCAAGAAAGTTGAGCTTCTTTAATATCCTCCCTTCTGCCTTTCATTATAAAACAGTTGCAGTGCTACTACCTATCTTTGCCGCTCCCTAGCAAGTATTTGCCACCAGAACCTATAAGCAGCCTTGAAACCTGACTAAATAAAGCTACAATGACATTTCAGTCTGCAGGTGCCCCTTGTTTATTTTGGGTTTAAACTAGCATCTCCTGAAAAGTGCTTCCCAGTTGGAAGTTACTCCCTCATCCAGCAGCTTTTGACATTACAATACCCTCCTGGTCATTTTTTAAACTTACTGAGTATTGGCAATTTTCCACTGTTAGCCCAAATAATTGGACTTAACCTTTCAGTCTAACTTTATGAAATAGTGATTGTGTCTACACAGTATTGTGTATTTGTTTGAGATGAAAAATAAAGCATATTCAAAGTGACAAAATAAATTGATAGTTGCAATTTACGATAAACCTGCTAACATTCATCATCTGTCTTTTCATTATTATTGTGGCACTGCCTCAGAGTAAGTTGCATTCCTACTTACGCAAATACAATATTTCCTTATTTATCTGCCTGTACCACAGCTGCATTTGCCTGTATTGCAACATAAGACATTCATTTCATCAACAGAGAATGATTACTATTGTATTTGGCTGATTAAAATTAGCATAAGAAAGCAAACAGTAAACAAACTGTACCCTTTCCTTTCTCTGCCCTGAAATGATTTCTTGGGCTGGAAATCTCATCTGTGCTGGATGCAGAAAGTAAAGAAAAACACTTGAGAAATGCTTAAAGAGTCACCGGTGCAGCATTTATTGGATTACTACCTCTGATAACTGCTTTGGGCAATTTTTCGCTTTTGTAACATATTACACAGAACCAGGAGGCCACTACCTGCAACTTCTGTCACAACAGGAAAAGACAGCCTGGCCCAGCTGCCAAAGCAGAGATGATCACATCACTTATTCTCCAAAGTTCTCCCTTCCCATTAAAGAAACTCTAGTCCATGCCCTTATCAGGTCTCACCTTAACTATTGCAACTTTCTACTTTCTGCCACCTCCAGTCAGTCCATACAACACTGCAACCAAAGTCACTTCCCATGTTTGCTGTTCTGATCCTGCTACCACCACCCTTTCCATCCCTGCTAACTCCTTTTTCAGTCAAGGCTCTGCACAAAGTTGCCCACTCCTATATCTCAGCCCTTGTTTCCTAGCACACCTCCCTCCCAAAAATGCCATCTGCTCTTAACTTCTCCCACCTCACCAAATCCTTTGTCTCCCCCTAATGGTAATTCTATGCCATCACAATGCTTGGAACACTTCTGTACACAAAGCTATATCACTCTACTCCAGGCCTAGGCTAAAAATCTCACTTTCGTCCACTTATAACTAAAATGACCATAAACGATTATAACAATACACTAAAATTATAGTTAAAAGAATCAAAACACCTTCAAACCCTGGAACCAATGAGAAGGCTGCACAAAATAAACAATCCAAATCACACGACTTGATGTCATGTCTTCCCTTTCTTTTCTCCTGCATATGGTCTAAGGCCTGACCCTGCAAAGCTCTATTCATATGATGTCAGTGGGGCTAATCACATGAGCAAGGATATGGTCCTTACGTTGTAAGCTCTTCAGATCAATGTCTGTCAATCCTTATGAATTACCCTCATCAGAGACTCTTATTGCTGTTATAGGCAGAATAGTCAGGGCCCCCGTTCTCAATCCGGCCTACCTATGCTCAGGAGCTGGCAATAGGTGACTCTCCGCCACCTTTGTGGTTTCCCACTTCTGGGTCTCACCAAGGGTTAGTTAAGCCAAGTAGCCATTCCAGTAGCCATTCCAGCCACATCTCCTTTCTCCCAGCCTCATCTCTTATGCCAGGGGTCAGCAACCTCTGGCACGCGGCTCGCCAGGGTCAGCACCCTGGCGGGCTGGGCTAGTTTGTTTACCTGCTGCATCCGCAGGTTCGGCCAATCGCGGCTCCCACTGCCCGCGGTTCACCGCTCCAGGCCAATGGGGGCAGTGGGAAGGGCGGCCAGCACATCCCTCGGCCCACGCCGCTTCCCGCAGCCCCCATTGGTCTGAAGTGATCGGCCGAACCTGCGGACGCAGCAGGTAAACAAACCGGCCCGACCTGCATGGGGCTTTCCCTGGTGAGCCACGTGCCAGAGGTTGCCGACCCCTGTCTTATGCCAACGAGCTGCAAGGAGTGGCAGTGTAGGGCTGCAGTTCTGGCTCCAGGCCAACCCTATGACTCAAGCAGTGCCAAGGGGCCAATGATAATTGTGCCCTAGCTCATTTTTTAAGGGTGACTGAGTTTCATGTGGTGCACACTAGAGAATGTGTGTCTGATCCTGCAAGGTGCTGAGGACCCACTTTCCAGAGCACCACCTGTCCTGCTCCGTACCTCACAGGATCAGGCCCTTCATGGCCTCTATATTTGCCATCTAGATGGCATCAATCACCTCTCCTCATTTCCATTCCACTTAAACTGAAGTCATGAATTATCCCAATAGGGGGTTGCGGAGACTCTTTAAAGATTCCAGAAAATGAATAATTTGCCTGACGTGCTCATCAGTGTACATTTTCCATTTCAAACTAAAAACCCAACTAACACCACGTGTGCCTCCTTCCTATCAACAGCTTTGCTTATGTCCTCCTAGAGGAATCACTGCTGGGAGCTGGGCCAGGGAGATGGATAGAGGGAAGCCTGACTGAGGCCGGAAAAAGAGGCAGCCTGAGAGATTCCCTGAGGGGGAAATGTAAAACACTGGAGAGAGGCAACAATTATTGTAATTGGAGGTAATGAGGCTGAGGCGCCAGCTCCTGGTCTTCTTAGCATCACTCAATACGGAGCAAGAGAGACACACACAGGAGACTCCTAGCCCAGCCCCAATTCTCCCTACTGCAACCCAGCCCTACTCACTGTGTTCCCTGCCTGCAACCTACATCCAACTCTTCCCTTTACAGTGCCTGCAGCTGAGCCCCAGATCCTGATTACAGGCTTCCTGGCTGCAGCTCCCCATCCAGCTGCAGCACGGTCACGTTAATTCATTGGCATTGATTTTGCTGTGGGTTGTGGTCACCAAAGAATCCAAAGTGAAAGGGGATGGGGATCCAATTTAGACCCAGTTCTTTATAGGGCTGCAGAATTCTTTCTAGTGCTAGGGTCTACACTGGGGGAGCGGGGGGCATCGATTTAAGATACGCAAATTCAGCTACGCGAATAGCGTAGCTTAATTCGACGTATCCGAGCCGACTTACCCCGCTGTGAGGACGGCAGCAAATCGACCGCCGTGGCTCCCCCGTCGACGGCGCTTACTCCTACCTGCGCTGGTGGAATATGCGCGTCGATTCGGGGATCAATTGTCACGTCCCGATGAGACACGATAATTCGATCCCCAAGAGATCGATTTCTACCCGCCAATCCAGGGGCGCAGTGAAGACAAGCCCTGAATCGCTTTAGGTAGTTGTATGTCTCCCATCACCATAGTATGGGAGCACCTCCCAATCTATACTGTATCTTTCCTCCCAGCCCCCCCCCCGAGGTAGATATTATGATCAGCCCCATTTTACAGATGAAGAACTGAGGCACAGAGTGTCTTGCCCAAGGTCACGCAGCAACCCTGTGGCAGTGCAGAGAATGGAACCCCAGTCTCCAAAGGCCCAGGCTAATCCCCTGACCAGTGCACCATGCTTCCTCTCTGCACCTTTGGGGTCACAGAACCTACCCCTTCTGCGTGCCTCCCCCAACCTTGTTCCCCCACTATTTATTTGGGGCTTGGGAGAGGCTGTCAATTGATATATAGCAGGAGCAGAGGCCTAGGAAAATGGATTTCACTGGCCTGGGAATTTATTTTGTGACACCAAATGCATCAGTATCTGCATCATTAGCTTATCAATGAAATTGCAGTTCAGGTAATAGTGCTGAGATCACAGCGGGTCTTACTCCAGTCTCAAGAGAAGAAGTATTTGTATTTCCATTCTCAATGATTCTTTATGATGCACAGAGAAGCCCTCAAAGTTTTGTTTTAACAGAGGAATTTTTCTACTTGGTTTTTTTTTTTTTTACATTATATCTGGGAGGGGGGGGTGTTTCTGCCCTCCCACCAATTTTATGCCGACACACCTTCTTTGATATCAGTGCAGTTACTCCTCATTGATTCCAACAGGAGAAGTTTCTAGGTCTCAACTTTCCTTTTGTACAGGACTCTTAGTAGGAGTGTAGAACTAGGGGGAAATGGAATCACAGTAGCCTGAAACCTGAAAGGCTGCTGTCATTTAATTCTCACTTGAGAGAAGGGTAATTAATCAGACTATAACTTTGTTTTGTTAAATCACACTTAACTCAAACTCCTGACAAACAGCCGGGAGAACAGCTGTCTATGAAAGTTTATCAATTGCCTGGTCTACACCTGAAAATTCACACCCTTGAGAGACATAGGACGTGGCTACACTTGCAAGTTAGAGCGCATTAAAGGTGTCCACACTGGCAAGGCACTTAGAGCGCCTGGACTCTGGAGCGTTCCTGGTAATACACCTCCACGAGAAGCATAAAGCTCGCTGCGCCTCGGCTGAAATGCCCGGGCATCAGCGTGGACAACATGTTGCATACTGTGCTGTGACTGTCCTCCGGAAACATCCCATAATCCCCTGAAGTCAAGTGGGCACTCTTGTCATTGTTTTGAACTCGACTGCAGGCATGCGGATATCCCCTTTCAAAGCTCCAATCCTGACGGCCCTCATGCCTATCTGCTCCAGGACAAAGCAAACCATTACTGTGGAATGCTGCTGTTGTGAGTGTGTGTGAGAGAGAGAGGCGGGGGGAGGGGGGTCTGCTACTGTCTGAACTTACAAGACAGCATGCTGACATACTCTCTGTCCCCCAAAACACACTGTCTCTCCCCCCACATACACACAACACACTCCCTGTCACACTCCACCCCCCCATTTGAAAAGCACGTTGCTGCCACTTGCACACTGGGATAGCTACCACAATGCACTGCTCTTTGTGGCGTTGCAAGAGCTGCTAATGTGGCCACTCCAGTGCACTTGCAGCTGATGGTGTAAACACTCGGCAGCGTTTTCCCTGCTGCGGTCTCCGAAGGCTGGTTTAACTCCCAGCGCTCTACATCTGCAAGTGTAGCCAAGCCCATAGTTAAGCCAACCTAAGCCTGAGTGTAGGCACCACTAGACTGATAGAAGAATTCTAGCTACCGCCTTTTGAGGGGGTAGATTTACTATTAAAAAATAGTAAATCTACCCCCTTACGTCACTGGAGCAAGTGTCTACACTACAGCACTATGGTGGCATAGCTGCAGCCCCATAGCAATACTTGTATTGCAGCCATAGGGCTGGTCTACACTGAAAACTCATATTGGCATAGCTACGTCTCTCAGGGGGTGAAAAATCTACACCCCAAGAGATGTAGTTATGCTGGCATAGGCCCCCCACATAGACAGCACTAGATCAACAGAAGAATTCTTCTGTCAACCTAGCTACTGCTTCTTGGGGTGGTGGATTAAATACAGCAATGGGAGAACTCCTCCTGTCGCTGTAATGTCTATGCTGAAGTGCTACAGCGGTGCATGTGCAGTTTTAAGTGTGGCCATAGCTTTAGCCTTAATCTCTACTTCAACAGAAAAAGCTACAGCTCAGATATCAGCTTGTAGTGGTGACACATTCCTCTTCTATCTCTCCAAAGATTCCTCCAGCAAGTACAGGGAATTTAAGACTTGACATTACTGATATATCTAATGTAAAGAATAAGCAGATTTTTTAACATTATGGGGTTCTCTTGTCAAAGGATCATTAAAAGACACAAAGAAATACTCCTTCATAGTTGACCTTTAAGAATCTGTTAGTGTTTCCATTAGAAGTTCCTAATTTATGACCATAACAACTAATAAACTTTGCCATATAAGATCTTGTGTATTGAAAACTGTATTAAAATTACAAGCTATCATTTTAAATTCTCTGGCGTTTCATGGGCCTGCTTGCAGGCTGAGGGAAGTATGCAAGCTGGGTCTTCAGCCATCAGTATGCAAAAAGCAAGCCTAGCACAAAGTGACTTGAGTTGAATCTCTCTGCCCTAGTAGCAGCCTGCTCTGTCTCCCTCTTTTTTGTTGTTGTTGTTGTTGTTATTGTTTGTTGTATATTTAGGTTCTGGACTCAAAGAACTAAAGTAGTGTTACATTGCAAACTTTCAGAAAGAATATTTTATGTTTTTACCTGACTTCTCTGTTTGTAGTCCATGAGCATAACAGGTTTCAGTTCAGAAGGTTTTAGTTTATTGTTGTTACACTAAATCTGATTGAAATACTGTAGCTATGGCTGGGAGATCAAATTTAGATCCCTAGATTTCCAATGCACCAAAAGTTTGGGCATGGTTGGATCCAGGGTTTTGTCTGAGACAATATATAATTATTTTTTACGTTATAAAAATGCAAAACATATTAGCTGTTGAGAACTAGTTTTGATTAAAAATATGATTTTTTTTGCCACTTTATTGTAGTCTAAGTGTATTGTGTTAGACAGTGTTAGGCACTGAAAAGCAACTTAACAAAAGAAGTGTTCATATTGAATTTCCTGGCTTTTTGTGAGTTTAAGTCAAATCTTTAATAATACCTGACTGTATTTGTAAGGGAGACAGATAATGATCCTAAATGTATTGGCAACTTATTATTAATCTTACAGTAGCATTTTGAGGCCCCAACCAGTCTCATTGTGCCAGGTGCTGTGCCAATTTATAGAGGTTCACGACCCCAAAGCCGTGATAGATAAAGGGTCGGGGGAAGAAGGCAGAGATTACAGTGACCCCGTGACCAGATGCGGAATTTAGAAAGCTCAGGCAAAGTGACTGAACTTCAGCGAAGATGCAGGGGTCAAAATTAACATTTTAATAAAAAAAAACTAGCCACAGCCTGGTTAGCCAATACATGGACTGCATGGTCTGATTATAGATGAGGATTATGCATTGCGGGGAACTCACTGACACTTCCTATACAGAGACAAAGCAAGGTAGTTGTCTGTTAGACAGATCTGTTAAGTCTCATTTTGACTGTAACATTTCAATTTGGGGCTACTTTTTGTGTTGGTCCTTCCTGGGAGCATCAGTCTCCTGCTCTAGACAGCTGCAGCCTATTGGCAGAGATACTGCCAGGGCACAGCTCAAGGAGGCCTCTATGGTTAGAGTCCTCTTGGCTGGGAAGGACTTCTAGTACCACCTTTACCAGGCAGGAAAGGCTAGGGGGTCACAGCCCAAGGAGGAGCTTCCCAATTCCCCCCAATCCTAGTGTTGAGAATGTGCTCTCATTTGGAGAGAGAAACAAGGACCTTGAATCAAACCTAGGTCTCCTCATGTAAACCCTGAGCTGCTCTCGGTGTTTTATCGCATCATCTAGCAACGCAGCCAATTCTTTCCCCCTCACCATGCCAGCTTTTACATAATGGCATTTCAGTTGCTGCAGTTGCCTTTGCAAGGTGTTTGACAAAACTATGTCTCTGATAAATGTCTGGTTCAGACAGTGGAGCCTGTTTTAAGAAACCAGCAAAAATCAGTTTGCCTATCAGCAGTGCAACCTTCTAGCTAAAGATTGAACAAAACAGTCCAGGAAGCCTGGGAGATAAGTGTACACTTAAGACAGGCTGTAGGTTGACGGTGGCATTAGTGCAGGTTGCACTGTAACGAATTCTTGAACTGTGGGCATTTATTTATTAGGGCATTTATTCTGTGTGCAAGCTGCGGAGCCATTCTCATTTGGTTTCCTTGGGAGTGGGGAGAGTGCTCCTAAAGAATAAAGCACAGAAACATTTCAAAGTAGCTATGTTTATTATCTGTGCAGTTTCATGGACAGCTAGATCTGCCTGTGTCATGCCATGTTTGCAGTTATTGTAGCCGTGCTGGTCCCAGGATATTAGTGAGACAAGTTGGGTGAGGTAATATCTTTTTTTGGACCAACTTCTGTTGGTGAGAGAGAAGCTTTCTCACTCACACAGAGCTATTCCTCAGGTGTCACACCATGTGTGTTTCTTGCCCTCTTGTGGTGAGATGAGTGCTCTCACTCAGGCATGATTCCAACCGAGGGTTGGAAGCTGCTGGTTGTAGCAGGAACAATGCCATGTTAGAGCAGGCTTAGGTATCCAGCAACCTTGTGGATGATATCAAAGCTATCCTTAGTGCCTATCTACAAGTAAAAGTAGTACCACTGGCATGCTGGTATAAAGTGGTACAACCTCCCTGGTGTGGATGCAATTATACCACTATAAAGGTGCTTTATACTGCTGCAGCTATTTCTGTATGGAAGGAAGAATAAATTGTCCTGGTATACCAGTATGACTGCATCCAGACTAGGGGTTGTACCTGTACAACTATTTTGGTAAAAAATCACACCCCTAACCAAAATAGTTTAGTGGTACAAATACTATGTGTAGCCAGATTATCTTTTCCCCTGCAGAGAAATTACAAAAAATACTTCAGTTCCCATGTGCGGTCAGAAATTAGCTTTGAAGAATCAGACGTCAGCTCATGAGATCTCCAAATAAGGTGTTATGTGTCAGAGTTCATAAAGTGCATATACAAAGTTATGCACCACATATCAGTGGTAAGACAAGTTATCAGGTGTTAGGAGATTCACATCAGCTAGCGTGTTGCATGACCCAAGCATTAAACTTTATCTGTGAGAAATCATAAGCCATACTTTGGGCATGTGTCTAGTTGAGTATGGTGTAAAATGTCAAGTAATGACAGTGTTAAATCTGTGGAAGTTATATGAATAAAAACTACGCACTTTGGCCATCATTAAAAACAGGGTATAACTCTTCGAGCTCAAGTACCATTTTACTCAAGCAAACTTTTGGTTTTAAAACAGGGAATCGCTAGTGAAAATCAGTCATGCAGCAAGATCAAACAGATTACGTTTGTATATGAAGAAATTTTTCATAACCCTTATGCTCACGTTTTTCACCCTCAAATATCCACATGATAGGGTGTCAACATTCTCATCAGACAATACTGATCTCAAAAGAAAATTCCCTCCAAGGAACTGCACGTTAGTCCAAACCTGGGACTTGCTCTTGGGCAATCAGATGGGGAAATATGGGTGGATGAAGGACTAAGTATTGGCAAAAGTAATGTAAAATGAAATGGAAAAACTCAGCAAATTCCTCACAATTGGAGTTTGAGAAGGAGATAGGTGGAAGCAAGCTCAAGGTATTACAGGGGGGGAAAGGTTTGCATACCAGTGAAATTATGCAATATGTTGAAACATAGGGCTGAATTCAGCTTGGGGTAAGTGGGTGAAGCTCCTTTACTCGGTTAGCAAAAAGGAAAAGATTACAGTGAGACAAAGACCATTAGACTAACAGATCAACCTGAGAAAAGGTAGTAATGATTATTCTCAGTGCATTTTTTACTATCACATATTTTACAGCATTTGCATAACAGTCAGCGTAACAGCTGAATTGGTCTAATGCAGGGGTCGGCAACATTTGGCACGCGGCTCGCCAGGGTAAGCACCCTGGCGGGCCGGGCCACTTTATTTACCTGCTGACGCGGCAGATTCGGCCGATCACAGCCCTCACTGGCCGCGGTTTGCCATCCCGGGCCAAAGGGGGTGGCGGGAAGCCGCGGCCGTGCTGGCTATCCCTGCGTAGCTGCGTGCTGCTCCAGACCCTGCTCCGCCCCTTCCCCACCCCAGCCCTGCCTCTTCCCGCCCCTGCCCCTGCCCCGCCCCCACTGCCCTGAGGACTCCAGAAGGGGTCGGGCCTACACTCACCATTAAGTAGAGCGACCCAGCCCCAGCCTGCTCTGCTCCATTTCCCTGGCTCCCAGCCACGCCGCCGGTGAGTGCTGGGGGGCGGTTCCCCCTTCCCCCCAAACCTGGGAGCCGAGGAGCAGAGCAGGCTGGGGCCGGGTCACTCCACTTCCCGCAGGAAGTGGCCAGCCCCCCCACCCCTCCCCGAAGGCCTGGGACCAGCCACCCTTCACTCCCCCTCATGGAGGCCTGGGGCCTCACACAGCCCCCCGCGAGGGGCACCAAAATAGCTAGGGACGGCCCTGCCTGGGGGTGGCCGTTTCCCATCCAACGCTGAGATGCCTGTGCTGGTCTGCCATCCCCCAGAGATAGGACAGCAGACTGTCAGCTGTTTGTCCCACCAGAGAACTGGTCTCCCTAGACTGATGATTGTTCTGCCTGGAGCACAGTCCGGGGCACCCACCAAAGCCCTATTGACTCCGGTCACTAGACCACACAGTCCAGAGGCTAAAGGTAGCCCTAGTGATGCAATCACAGGGCCTGAACACCCTTCCCACTATTCCAAAAGGATGACAGTGTATACAGGCCCTGCAACAGAGTGCCAATTATGTGGCACCTCTACTCTGTTGTACAGCTGCTTTTCTTACAACAAACCCCCTTCTGCCCACTCAGCATGTAAATTACTCATTTTTCAAACCAGCAAGTTACCACTTGCACTTCAATTTACCTCTGGATTTACACTACCATTAACCCAAGATGAGTTAACTTTGCTGTTGACCTATTTAACTCACACCTTGCCTTACTTTCTGTAATAGACTGTGCACCTTTAGCATGTTACTTTTCCATTTATTATATTATAGGAATATCATGCATTCATTTAGGTTTTCCTTGCTGCTGCTTTTGGGGGAAGGGGTAGGGGGCTGTTCATCAAAAATGTGTGCGTTGAGATAGTGTCCCCTCCACATGTTGTTTTTTCCTTCAGTTCATTCCTACGTGAAATCATAATGCTAAATTTGTGACATCTCAATCACTGGGATGTTTCAAACACAGAATTGGTCGCAGGCTCAAGATGAAGAATTAGCTGGGTTGTAAGAAAGCTTTCATCCAGATATAACAATCTTAAAATGCAGAAATCAAGACAAGCAAGAAAAGGAGGGCAATTTAGCAGCTCTAACAGACACGGCTGTCTTTGGCACAAATTTCCCACACAACTTTGGCCAAATAACTTCTGTGCTTCATTTTCCTGAATCTGGGGAGTAGCACCTAACTGACAAATGTATTGCCAGGCTACATTCATCAGTGTTTGTTGAAAGCCTTTTGGGACCTTTGGAATGGAAGGCGGCGGCGCTATAAAAGTACAAAAAGAAAAGTTACTGAGAAAATTAAAATGTGCACAAATGCATTTTTTCACATTTACCCTAAATCCATCTTTAAATTAGTTGTGATAAATAGCAGCAAAACACTGTACTTGGATCTTGTATTCAAGTGCCTCACTGAAGTGTACTCTATTATACAGGCCTTGGTTCAGAACAGTGTTCCTACTCAGGAGCAGCACATGAACATGCTTAACTTTATGCAGCAGAAACATGCTTAACTTCAAGCATGTGTTTAAGTCCCATTGAAGTGAATTGCCCTTTTATTGAATCAGGGTCATCGTATATTCTGTTTCTGTCTCTGTTGCCTTCACCACGGGAAGGCAATTCAAAGGTAGTTCAAACTACATAGTTGAAACTCTTACTAGCAACATTCAACTTCATCTGTGTTTGAAAACTGATCTGTACCTCTTTGGTTGTGCTTTGAGGAGTTTGACAGCAAGTCTCAAAATATAATAGAATGTCATTCTCTTAAATACAGATCTTTATACTCATTTTGTTCTGACAATGGAAAGTAACATAAGAGTTGATTTCAGAAGTAAAACTGAGCAAAGCACTCTGCTCTTAGTGCAGACAGAGTAATGTGACAAATCCCAGCAAAACAACTGGCATTAATTAGCACCCTTGTCAGTCACCTTAGAGACTCACATTGTTTTGTTTTTTTTAAGTGTTTTTTATCTTGAACACATTCCTTTAAATTATACTCTTATGAGCTGAGTTAAACCTTGCTATGAGTTGAGTTAAAACCCCATTGAAAATGATGTGTGAACCCATCCTTCATGTAAGATAGTTTTAAGAGCCAGTTACGGGGCCACAGCTAAAACAAAGTATAATGGCTTCGATGTGGACACAGCAGCAAATGCGGATCGACACATGCATGGAATTAAGTGGCAGGCCACAACTTTTATTAAACGTCAACACAGGGGAGGGGCACCACTTGCCCATCACCCATAATCTCCTATACTAGGCATTTCATTAGTTCCAGTGCAGGGGTTACAGGGCTCCTTACCATATAACCCATAATGTGAGGTAGGCTCTCCTAAGCCTAATCACGAGGACTCGGCTCTCTCTGAGTCCTAGCAGCCTCCCGTCCCTCCCCGGCTGCCCTCTTGTGGGCTCGATGCAATATAGAGTGCCCACACATCCAAACGTTGCTATGCTCTGGGTAGCTTCTGAAACAAACAAGCACATTGGGTAATGTACGTTTTGCCATTCCCTGCCATCTTTTCCTTGGTGCAGACATAAGTCCTGTAACACCTTGATTTCGAGTGCCCTATTGCCTGCACCAGCCGCAGGGCAGAACACTCTGCAGCCACTAATACGGCTGCCCCAATCCTGAAAGGATGAGTACCAAATTTACCCTGGTCAAGACCACAGTAGCACAAGGTTTTTCTTGGTACCATACTGAATGGGTATCTTGACAGGAAGCTGCCATCACCATGTGTGAACAGCAGGCCCAGCTGCAGGCCCCAGATTTTTAGTGAGGCTCTTATGTGTTGCCAAATCCACATATCAGGAAGACGCTAAAGAAACCCTGAAAAGTCGCTAGATGTAGCTATTTAAGCATTAAAAAGAAATCAAAAATGTCACTAAACAAAATTTCCCCAGAATTCAACAGCAAATGCCATATATACATATACCTGGGTGAGAGGACACTCCCAGCTGCTAAACAAGAAATCAGCAGCAATGCTGGGTGCTCCCTCTCTGGCTGGACAGTCTTGCAGCCGAGTTTATTCTGGCTGTCCTGGCTACATGGGGCAGGGCTGTTGTTGGCATAGTCTAGAAATAAGCCAATCCCACCTGGTTCATACCCTGCCCCCAACCAACTAAACCCCAGGCAGACAAATGCCGACAGAGAGAATCGACGTGACGTTCAGAGAATTCAGAGCCAGTGATTGCCGCAAAGCCCCTAGCGATCCCAAGTGTGGATTGGGGGACGGGGGCGGGTTTGCTGGCTGGGAGCTGAGCTCTAAGATTTAGGGGAGGGGAGACCTTCTGGTGGGATTTGATCAGCACAAAAAATAACCCATTCTATTGCTGGAGAGACCAAACTGCTCCTCTTGGGCAGTGCAGAACAAGTTCCACAGGAGCCTTTTCTCAAGGCAATGTTTGCTCTGGGGGAGGCAAGTTCGCTCTGCCAGGAACAACTCATCCCTGCAAGGGCTAAGGGAATCTGGGCTGGACCCCCAGGGAGCAGAGCCCTGAAGGGAGGGCTGGAGGGGTGGCCAAATGACAGGTCAAGAAGTAGGAGGGACCCCAGCCCTACACCGTGTAACCAGGACAGCCAGAAACCCTTTGTCAGCCTCCTACCAGCTGAGAGACACCAATACAGCCAGTCAATAACAAAATACTCAGCTGCCAAGACTGTCCAGTCGGAGAGGGAGTGCCCAGCATAGCCGCTGCTTTCTGTTCAGCAGCTGGGAACGTCCTCTTGCCGAGGCAGGGGGAGCGCAGAAGCTAGTCTTGGGGGCAGGTTCAGCAGAGTCCCAAGGAATCGCCCAGCTAGACAAGCCAGCTTCCCACTCCTTGGAGGGGGATTTTGATCAGCTAACATGTCAGTGGCCAAAGGCTCAAAGATCTATTGACAAATGGTTTTTCCTGCATCACCCTCGGCCAGGAGTGGTGCCTGCCCTGGTCATGAATGGTTTTTACTGACCAGAAGATTATAACTATTCCCTCCAGGGGTAGTCATATCCTCCTCTCTCCTTAACCTCTCCCTCCCCATTAGATCTGGCTTTTCACCTCCTCCCCGCCACCAAGGAATCGAAGCTGAGCCCCTTACGTGCTAAGCATTTACTCTGCCAACAGGTGCTCTAGTCAAACCCAGTCTCTCAGCCCAAGAAGCCCTGGAATGCGCGTCCTTCAGCGGACATGCCCACGTGAGACGTAATGACGTTGACTTAGTGTGCAACAGAATGTACAGATTGAACCTCGCTAGTCTGGCACCCTCAGGACTTGACTAGTGCCGAACCAGAGAATTTGCCGAACCACGAGAGATCAATGCAGAGTGCCAGCGGGTCTCCATAGGCGCAGGAAGTAGGGGTGCAGGGGATTCTGCAGCGCCCCCAGACTTTGCGCCCAGCGTGGCGCCCCGCCTGGGGGCCCGCTGCCACTTGGGGTCCTGGTTGACGGCCCCCCCGCCTGGGGGCTCCAATGCCGGCCCCAGGTCCCAGCCTCTGGGCTCTCACCAGAGGTCCCAGCTGCCAGCCCCAGGTCCTCCCCCTCCCGCCCTGAGCTTGAAGAGTGCAAATCAGCTGTTTGCAGCCCTCCAGAAGTGCTGGGAGGGAGGAGGCGGAGAAGTTGGTAAATGCAGGGCCGCCAGCGTGCAAGAGGCGTGGGGGGAGGGAGGCAAAGCGGGGGGAGCTTGGTGCCAGTGGATGCTCTGCACCCACTAATTTTTCCTCGTGGGTCCTCCCCGCCCCGGAGCACCCACGGAGTCGACACCTCTGTGGGACCACAGATGTTGCTGGACTAGGGAGTGCCAGATTACAGAGGTTCAACCTGTAGTAAGAAGAGCGTGGTATGGATTTTATTAACAGTATTGAGCTGCTTGTGAATGATTTTGGGACTATACAAATTGGCGCCTTCTTTCGCTGAATATCGTCGTAATTGGCAGTGAAAGTCGCTAGATTTGTCATTGGTCGCTTTGACAATTATTTCCTTGCTAGGGAAACCAAAAAGCCACTAAATCTAGTGACAAAATCATTAAGTTGGTAACACCCACTCACACCAGAGGCCAGAATTAAGGGGGAAAGGCGGTGCGCTCCTGCAGCAACTGCAATACACACAGTGCAGGGGTGAGCGCCGAGGCAACAGACCTGGCTCCAACAGGAACCCCCCCAACCACTGTAATGACACCGCATGACCCCCGCTCCCTTCCATGGTGAGTAGTGGGAGGGGTGGGACCCAATGCAAAAGACCCAGCCCTGGCAGAGCCACCCAGGGACATGGTCCTTCCCAGCCACCGTAGAGGCACAATGGGACTCCCGGCATCTCCACCCCACCCCCATGAGTGGGGAAAAGGGGAAAGTAGTTTCCCTAGAGCTGGCTCCGGCAGCACAGCCCAGGCACACAGACCCAAGGCCTTTCCCAGCCACCCTAGCAGTGCCTTCGAATAGGGATAGTGGGGGGGATGTCCATGGCAACAAACCCAGCTTCAGCAAGGTCACTCCCTGTCACTGCAGGGGCTACACCGCTTGCGGCCCCCTTGTGGCTCCTGGCCTCCCCCTTTGAGCGAGGGTGTGTGTTTCTCCTTGATGCAAAGCCACCCCCTTTGTTGATTTTAATTCCCTGTAAACCAACCACCCTCCCCCTTTCGATCACAGCTGGCAAAGGAAATAAAGTCACTATTGTTTGATTCTTTCTTTATTAATTTTTTAAAAAGGGAGATAACTGATAAGCTAGCCCGGGTGGGGTGGGTGAGGAGGGAAGGACAAGGCCACATTGCTTAATGTAGCCACACTACAAATCAAAACTGTTTGAATGACAGCCTTCTGTTGCTTGGGCCATCCTCTGGAGTGGAGTGGCTGGGTGCCCGGAGCCTCCTGCCCCGCGTTCTTGGGCGTCTGGGTGAGGAGGATATGGAACTTGGGGAGGAGGGCAGGCAGTTGTACACTGGATGCAGCGGCGGTCTGTGCTCTTGTTGGCTTTCCTGCAGCTCCACCAGATGCCTGAGCATGTCCATTTGCTCCCCCATTAGCCTCAGCATTGCATCCTGACTCTTCTCATCGTGCTCACTTAATGCTTTCCTGGACTCTGCCACTGAAGCCTCCATGCATTCAGCTGTGCCCTATCAGTGCGGGAGGACTGCATGAGCTTGGAAAACATGTCATCACGAGTGCGTTTTTTTCGCCTTCTAATCTGCGATAACCTCAGGGACGGAGATGATGGGGGAGCATAGAAACATTTGCACCTGCAGGGGGGTTAAAAAGGGAGAGTAACATTTAAGAAGATTCATTTCTGAGAACAAAAGGGAGACTCTTTCACAGTGAATCAAGCAATTCACAGCAGACAGCACATGTGCTTTAGATACAAGGTTGCATTTTGCCTTTTATATTGAGCGCCTGCCGGTATGGTGACACATCACACACGGCTGGGCAACAGAATTTGGTTTCCAGGCAGCCATGGTAAGCCAAAGGGTGCATGGGTTTGGCTTCTAACACCGTCATAACACATGGGAATATTTTCAAACTGCAGCGCCCTCCTTTCCCATAGAAAGCAATGCCAGTTGGGTTTGCCATTTAAAAGGAGGGGCTGCGGTTTTGAGTGGATGTGCAGCACACACCTCCCCCAACCCCTCCACGTGGCTATTTGGGATGATCCAATAAAATGCGCAGATCTATGCCTAATCAAACTAAATACAGATAATCTCACCCTCAGAGATGTTTCAGTAAGTTTTTCTCAGACTGGACACCTTCCAGGCCTGGGCACAATTCTTTCCCCTGGTACAGCTTTTGTTGCAGCTCAGGTGGTAGCTAGGGGATTCTTCATGATGGCTTCTCTCCCTCTCTCTTCTCTTCCCCCCTTTATATATCTTTTGCATAAGGCGGGAACTCTTTGTCTCTGTGGGTTTCCACCCCCCCTCACTGGAAAAGCACCAGGTTAAAGATGGATTCCAGTTCAGGTGACATGATCACATGTCACTGCAAGACTTCATTACTCACTTGCCAGCACACACATATACAGGAAGACTCACAGGTAAATACAGCCATCTGCAGACAATGGGAGTCATCAAGATTCCAAACCATCATTAATGGTCCACACTTTACACAATTACAATAGGCCCTCAGAGTTACATTTTATATTTCTAGTTTTAGATACAAGAGTGGTACATTTATACAGATCAGATGATCATACTCAGTAGATTATAAGCTTTGTAATGATACCTTACAAGAGACCTTTTGCATGAGGCATATTCCAGTTACTTACATTCACTTATTACCGTATTTTCTCTAAAACTATCTCAGTTACATTATATTGACTTATCAAGTTTTTATAAAACCATATAGACTGCACAACGTCACAGCAATGCCAGTTGGGTTTGCCATTTAAAAGGAGGGGCTGCGGTTTTGAGTGGATGTGCAGCACACACCTCTCCCAACCCCTCCACGTGGCTATTTGGGATGATCCCTTCACCTCTCCCCCCACTGCGTGGCTATTCTCAGGGATGATCCCTTTTAGCCAAGTGCAAACAGCCCAGCATGAACGGGATCCTTTTACTGTTCCTTTACAAAAATTCCCCTATTTCAACCAGGTGACCATGAATGATGATTCTCTCCTGAGACTAACACAGAAAGATATAGATTGAATGTTGCTTGAATGCGACCAAAACCCAGGACCATTCGCTGCCGTGCTCTGTGCTGCAATGATTCCAGACTACTTGCTACTGGCTTGGCGTGGTAAAGTGTCCGACCGGGGAGGACGAAATAAGGCAGCCCTCCCCAGAAACCTTCTGCAAAGGCTTTCAGAGTACCTCCAGGAGAGCTTCATGGAGATGTCCCTGGAGGATTTCCACTCCATCCCCAGACACATTAACAGACTTTCCAGTAGCTGTACTGGCCGCGAATGCATCCCAATTCTTCAGGGTAAATCAAACATTAAACACTATTGCTTTTAAACCCTGTACTGTAGTTACCAGAGGTGCCTTCTCCACCTTCAGAGTCGGGGATCCCGCCTTGGGAGGGTATTGGCTCCAGGGTGATGAAAAGGTCCTGACTGCCGGGGAGAATGGATTCACTGCTTGCCTGCTGTGCATTCTCCTCCTCCTCCTCTTCCTCACCCACAAAATCCTCCTCCGTGTTGTGTGAAACTCCCCCCTTGCAGCTGTCCACGGACAGTGGTGGGGTAGTGATCAGGTCCCCCCCTAGAATGCCATGCAGCAGATCATAGAAGCAGCATGTATGGCAACTGTTTCCTTCCTTTGTCTTTTGGTAGGCTTGCCTCAGCTCCTTGACTTTCATGCAGCACTGCTGTGTGTCCCTGTTGTAGCCTCTGTCCACCATGCCCTGTGCGATTTTGGCATATATATTAGCATTTCTTCTTTTTGATCAGAGTTCTGCCTTCACAGATTCTTCTCCCCATACAACAGTCAGATCCAGTGTCTCCCGTTCACTCCATGCTGGAGCTCGTTTGTGATTCTTGGGGGACTGCATGGTCACCTGTGCTGCTGAGCTCGCCACGCTGACCAAACAAGAAATGAAATTCAGAAGTTCCCGGGTCTTTTCCTGTGTACCTGGCTAGTGCATCAGAGTTCAAAGTGCTGTCCAGAGCACTTTGGGATAGCTCCCGGAGGCCAATAACATGGATTTGCGTCCGCACTACCCCAAATTTGACCCAGCAAAGTCGATTTTAGCGCTACTCCCCTCGCCGGGAAGGAGTACAGAAGTCGAGTTTAAGAGCCCTTTAGGTCAACAGAACAAGGTTATTTGTGTAGACGCATTCATTATAAAATCGACCTAACGCGGCTAAATTCGACCTAACCCTGTAGTGTAGACCAGGGCTTAGTCAGCCTGGATGGTCTGTAGTTTTGCCTGTATCCCTGGTCTCTCTGTATGATACTATAAACAGATTGATGAATTGGCCCTGTTTTAATTAGGTTCATTTCCTACAGGAGATGCAGTCAAGTAAAAGGAAAACTTGTGTACCAAGGAGAGAATCTGGGGATAGAACAGGAGAGGGAGAAAAGATGGGTCAGAATGTTTATACCTCTGTGTATCGTAGGAGTCTGATTGATGATGATGCATGTTTGCTGCGGTTGTTACTTGTCAGGTGTCTAGTTAAAGTTCCCCTGCAGTGAAGGAATTGTTCATTCCCTCTCCCCTCCAGTCCTGCTAGGCCATAGCAGAGGCTAACTATTCTTAGATTTTAATTCCTTACATTTTTATACAACGTATTGTGCCACCAAACACTTCACTGTCAACCTTTATCCCACTGGCACAGTAAGTATTTTGGAAATACACACTATTACCACTTCTTTTTTCTTGGAGCACTCACAAAGTTGGCACCTATGAATAGTAATAGCAAGGTCCCTAGCAGACCTCATGGATTCCCTAGCATTTCTCTCTTTTCAATGTCAAAATTCTGCTTGGGTTTTGGGGGTGTTTTAACTTTTTTTTTTAAGGCAAGTTGCAAGGGGTTTGTAAATAGAAGGGGATGTTCATATTGCAAGCATCTGTTATGGTGGAAAGACTTTCCCAAAGAGGAAGATTTTGCAACATTTCCTAAAAACAGTTAGACTCTAACTCTACCTGAAGTCCTCTGGAAGACTCTCATAACCCCTCAACAGAGAATGCTTTGTCCCCAGATCTCATACGCTTCACGCTGGGCTTTGCAATTGCATTATCCCAGAGGTGCACCAGCTGTTGCAGTGGCTCAAAGATCAAAATATTGTCTTTGATGTAACTGGGACTCCTCCCCTCTTACCAAGTTTAAAGTAGAGCTGCTTGGGAATTTTCCAGTTAAACAGATTTTGTTGGCAAATATCAATTAGTCAATAGCAAAACTTTTTGCAGAAGTGTATCAGTTTTCATTAAACTTTCTGGGAGAAGGTTTCTGAGATCCAGGATAGAATTTCTGGGTAGCAAGAAAGGCTGACCCCTTAGCCAGGTGCTTAGGGTATTCCCAGGTGAGACCCTAGTTCAAGTCTCTGCTTCCAGGAATCAGGCAGAGTTGAGACTTGAACCTACATCTCCCACAGCCTAGATGAGGTCTCAAACCACTAATAAGTTATACGCTATTCTGGGATAGGAGTATGTCTCACTTTTCACAACAGGACTGTTTTGTTCTACACCAGCGGGCAAACAAATTTCAAAACCTCAAAATTTTTTGCAAAATTGAATTAGTTTTTTGTCCAGCCCCAGTTTAAAGCCCACACAGCAAGCCTTGCTGGTTCTGAACACAAGAAACACAAGCTGCTGAAATTCAAGCTCCTATCTGTCTCACTGGAGATGATCTAATCCAAATAGTTTGCTTTCACCGAAGGCATTCCAGTGATGTGCCAATCCAAACTCCTGTGTACATCAATGGTGCTTCCACTGGTTGATCCCCATGTAAAGCATTCATGCTCAGCACTGGAACGATCACAGAGAGGAATCATTTCTATGGTAAGATTGTGACGTTGATGGATCAGGTGCCAACTCATACCAAGGTCCACATGTCTCATCTGAACACTGACAAATACATGGCTAGAATCAATCTGGCTTACCTGTGTATTAGTATTGTTAAAATAGGTATTAGAATTATAAGAATGTGTTAGGACTTTAGTGAATGCTTGCGAGTTGCTGCAAGCATACCTTAATCTCACTTATAACATCTGTATCCCATATTGTAAGGTAATATTTGAGCAGTTGTATTGTGAGCCTCTGTGATTGTGTAAATCGCCAGACAGGAGAGAGAGATTAATTAGGATGAAGGGCTGATTTTCAAGAAAAGGTGTTACATCCTTCCCCCAAAAAAAGGTCCAAAGATAGCAGATGGACTATTGTGAGATCTTACAACTGGAATTTTCCTATCTGCTGTCAAAAATAGGACAAAAGACTTTTGTTGTTCTGCTCTCCTCCCTGTGAAGATGTCATGCAAGTGGACTCATACAATAAAGAGATTAGAGAGAGACTACAAAAACATAAAACCCAATAATAAAAAAACCCAATGATAGTTCAACTATCTCCATATTGACTGGGAACAAGTCGCCGCAGGATGGGACGTAGAGATAAAATTTCTAGACGCTATTAATGATTATTTCTTAGATCACCTAGTCCTAAAAGCTACAAGTGGAGAGGCAATTCTTGATTTGGTCCTAAGTGGTGCACAGGATCTGGTCCAAGAGGATAGCTCAATCTCTCAGTAATAACAACCCTAATGTAATTACATTTAACATCATTGTAGGGGGAGAATACCAAAGAAACCTACCACACTAGCATTTATCTTCCAAAATGGGAACTGCACAAAAATGAGGAGAAACAGAAATTAAAAGGAACAGTCACAAAAGTGAAATCTGAAAGCTGCACTTAAACTTTTAAAATACACTATAATAGAGGCTCAAACTATATATATTACTGAAATTTAAAAAAACAGTAAGCGGGCCAAAAAATAGCACCCAGGCTAAACAAAGTAAAAAGAGGCAATTAGAGACAAAAAGAAAATCTTTTGAAATTTGGAAGTAAAATCCTATGGAGGAAAATAGAAAGGAACATAAACTCTGGCAAGTCAAGTGTAAAAATATAATGAGGCAGGCAAAAAAAGAATTTGAAGAGCAGCTAGCAAAAGACAAAAACTAAAAGCAAAAAATTTTTTTTTAAATACATCAGAAGGCAGAAGCCTGCCAACCCGGCAATGAGGGTCACTGAACAACTGAAGTGCTAGACCATTGCAGAGAAGTTAAATGAAATATTTGGATCAATCTTCATTGCAGAGGATGCGAGGGAGAGTTCCATACCTGAGCCATTCCTTTTAGGTGACAAATCTGAGGAACATCCCAGATTGAGGTGTCATTAGAGGTGGTTTTGGAACAAATTGATAAATTAAACAGTAATAAGTCACCGCAGGACCTGATGGTATTCACCCAGAGTTTTGAAGGAACTCATATGAAATTGTACAACTACTAACTGTGGTATATAACCTATTGCTTAAATCAGCCTCTGTACCAAATGACTGGGAGATAGCTAATGTAACACAATTTTTTTAAAAAAAGACTCCAGAGGCAATTCTGGCAATTACAAGCTGCTAAGCCTAACTTCAGTACAAGGCAAATTGTTTGAAACTATATTAAAGAGCAGACCTATCAGACACATAGATGAACACGATATTATGGGGAACATCAACATTGCTTTTGTAAAGGGAAATCATTCCTCACCAATCTATTAGAATTCTTTGAGTGGGTCAACAAACATGTGGACAAGGGTGATCCAGTGAATATAGTGTACTTGGACTTTCAGAAAGCCTTGACAAGGTCCCATACCAAAGGCTCTTAAGCAAAGTAGGCAGTCATGGGATAAGAGGAAAGGGTCCTCTCATGGATCAGTAACTATTTAAAAGATAGGGATAAATTATCATTTTTCACGGTGGAGAGAGGTAAATGGCAGGGTCCCCCATGGATCTGTACTGGAACCAGTGCTGTATCTGGAAAAAGGGGTAAAACAGTGAGGTGGCAAAGAGTTACAAAAGGATCTCACAAAACTGGGTGACTCGGCAACAAAATGCAGATGAAATTCAATGTTGATAAGTACAAAGTAATGCACATTGGGAAACAGAATCCCAACTATACATACAAAATGATAGGTTCTAATTTAGCTGTTAGCACACAAGAAAGAGATCTTGGAGTCATTGTGGATAGTTCTCTGAAAACATCTGCTCTATGTGCAGCAGCAGTCAAAAAAACTAAACTTAGGAACCATTAGGAAAGGAAAAGATAATAAGACAAAAAAAAAACATTATATAAATGTATAAATCCAGGCTATGCCCACACCTTGAATAGTGCATGCAGTTCTGGTTGCTCCATCACAAAAAAAGAGAGAGAGAGAGATACAGAGAAGGGCAACAAAAATAATTAGGGATTTGGAACAGCTTCCATATGGGGAGATATTAAAATGACTGGGACTGTTCAGCTTAGAAAACTGACAAGTAAAGGTCTATTAAATCATGACTGGTGTGGAGAAAGTAAATAAGGAAGTGTTATTTACTCCTTCTCATAATACAAGAATTAGGGGTCACCAAACAACATTAATAGACAGCATGTTTAAAACAAACAAAAGGAAGTACTTTTTCACACAATGCCCAGTCAACCTGTGGAACTCATTGCCAGGGGACATTGTGAAGGCCAAAAGTAGACCCATCCTCCATGAACTTATCTAATTCTATCAATGGCTATTAACCAAGATGGTCAGGTATGCAACTACATGCTCTGGCTGTCCCTAAACATTTGACTGCCAGAAGCTGGGACTGAATGACAAGGGATGGATCACTTCAATAATGGCACTGTTCTGTTCATTCCCTCTGAATTATCTGGCACTGGACACTGTCAGAAGACAGAATATTGGGCTAGATGGACCATTGGTCTGACCCAGTATGGCAGTTCTTATGGATGAAAGAATATGTTCAACTAGGAAGAAGGAGAAGGAAAATGTGTACCAAGCTAATCAAGGCTTGACAAGGAGGAGGAAGAGCTGTGAGAACAGGCCCAGCTAGATAGTAGCCTGACCAAGGAGAGAGTATTAAAAAGGAGCCATCAGAAGTAAAATCAGCAAGTGAACCTGAATGGTGACTCCATAGTGAGGAAGCTGGTCCAAGAATCTGGTTAAAGAGAACATGATGCTATGTGCCAGGAAAAAGGATGCAATAATAAAGGCAAAGGATATCCTGAAAGACATTGGCATATCCAAATACCGTGGAAAAATCTTTTCCTAGCTATCCTGGCCACAGTCTCAACTTGTGTTGCCTGGAAGGAAATGATGGGGTCAGCAAGAGGATATGGGTTGTGTTGGGAGGAAGGTGGGACAAAATTTAGATTCAGAAAAAGGTTGAGAGAGGGAAGGAGAAGACCTCAAAGAATTCAAATAAGCATCCAAATATATAAGGGTTCATCCATTCCTCTGAACCTTCGGTGTCTCACTATGCTTGACCTTCCTTTCATCTCAAAAAAAAACCAGGATAAAATGTAGAACCTAAGTGGAAACCAGATGTTTCTGTTGACTTCTGCTGGGTAATATTTAAACAAGAAAGTGAATGAAAGATAAAGAGTGTATGGGCTTAGAGGAGCCTCTCCTCCCAAGACAATCATATGTCACTACAAGCTCCATATCCCATTTCCTTCCTCGGTGAGTATGTCTTCATTTGTGAGTGAACAAGTCTACACACTAAACTCTAAAAGCCATCGACAGAGAGGGAAGATAAGAAGCCAAAAGGAGCCACATTAGAGATGTTGTTATAAGTGGTGCTGAGTGAGGGGAATCATTTATGTAAATACAGCATTAATTTACCTACCTTGCATGGGACTTACAGTGGTCTAGAAATTGTAGATGAAGTGCCCTACTTAGGCAAAACTAATGACTTCTGCTTTAGTACCTTCTCTTCACACATTTACTCGGGACACCGTAACTTACAGAACCCTAACGTGCAGACTTAAGACCGTAGACTAAGTCCTTAGCGGGTGTAAATGGGCATAGCTCCAGTGAAGGCAATGCAACTACGCCAGTTTACACCAGTTGAGGCTCAGGCCTTAAATGAATAACCCAGTAGGCAACTCATGTTTATTTTTATCTTATGTTATTGTCAAATGATGCTACTTTCATTTATCTGTGCGCTGGCCTACCTGGTGATTTAGTGCACACCAGAAGGGTGTAAATTTTAGTCTGCATTTGTGTGATGAGCACTAATTGGCCCCTGGTGGACCCTGCTACATGCACTAAAAGATCACTAGTGTGCATTAAAGTAGTATTGTTTGAAATGGAACTACATTAATGCATACTAGGGAACTTTTAGTACACACCGTGATGGGTGTGCACCCCACACAGGCCCTGAAGAGGTTAATGTGGGCCTGAGAGGCCATTATGGTATCTGGTGGGACTTGAAGGGAGAACCAGGCTTAACTGAACATGAAGCCCAGCTGGGCAGGAGTAGGCTGGTTAGTATAAAGCCCAGAAGTTGAGGGCAGAGGGGGTTGTGGGGAGAGATTCTGCAGTCACTCTCTGGGGCCAGAGAAGTAGGGAGGAGAAAACCCAAGGGGGAGAATAAGCCTTGGGATCCTAGCCCTGGAAGAAGGGTCAAGCCCAGAAGAATTGTGGGGAAAGAGAGCCTGAGAGGTCTGGGTAGAAAGAAGCCCAGGGAAACAGCAGCAAGGAGTAGGACTGAGCAGATCTTGGCTGCTTGTTATAGGGTCCCTGTGCTGGAACCCAGTGTAGCTGATGGGCCTGGGTTCCCCTGCCAGCCACTGAGAAGTGGCACAGGACTGTTGGAGATGCCATCTGGACAGGAGGGACTTTGTTACCCTGGAAAGGGAGGACTAAATAGTGATCTGGCTGGCCAAAGGGCTGAGCTACAAAGAAGGAGCACCCCAAGTCCTGGAGAAAAAGAGGAGGGGTCACAGCATGAGTAACCAACAGAAGAGGGTGCCAGACTGGGCGAGAGCTGATCCCCAGATGTAGCCACAAGAAGGCATCACTTGGGGGGTAATAGGCATCTATGTGAGAAAAAGCCCCAAATATCAGGGTGACCAGATGTCCCTATAAAATCAGGACATCTGGTCACCAAAGCACATTGAACCAATAGTGGCTCTTAAAGCTAGATGCACATAAAGAATAATGAACAGAGTTTTGTCAGAACGAATAAATAGCACGTGTAGCCATTGATCCTGCAATGAGGTATGTGTATGCAGAGCTCCTATGCCTCACAGCACACTATTACAGTAAGGGGCTACCTACAAACCCCCTTGCAGGTCTGGGGCCTTCATCCTCCCCCAATCTATATTCTCATTTTAATATAAACATAGTTTAGTGTTAATCATTTAATTTCTATTTTTATAAAACTGACCCCCCATAACTATTGTATGATGATCTGTGCATTTTTAAAACCCCATTTTTCTGCTGCAGAAATTGGTCTTTTCTCCCATTATCCCAACTTTGGGATTTTTCACTGTGTACAGGAAACAAGTCTCATTCGTGGCTTCCTGCGTTGCAGGAACATGTGGATGGAGAATATTTTACCATTGCTTATTGAAACTGACTTGTTTTCTTTTCCAATTAAAATGACATAATTTAAAAAAATACACACATGAACGATTTAGCTTTTTCAAAAAGCATGTTCCTTTTCCTCCTGCTGACCCAGCCAGCTGGGAATGGCCCTAAACCTTGGGCCTGTGTCAGAGATTGATTTCATTTGTGTTGAAAGAAAGGGGTTGTCAGAAACCTGGAAACATAAGCTTTGCCAGCATCCCATCTTAATCCTTAAAGCTACACAGTTGCTTTATAGTCCCATAGTGCAGATCTCCTAAAAATGTCTTAGTATGTAAATGATTTCCTATTAACAACCAGTAGGGATTGGCAGATCATCTCTTAATAGATATTTTTTTATTATTATAGCACATTTCTTCAAAAAGATCCCTTAAGCTCAGTACAAACATGAGCCAAAATGATCATTAATTCTTAACAAGTTACTTTACTAAGGGCTGGTCTACACTAGAAAAGACAGTTACCTTTTCCATAACTGGTGTTCTTCAAGATGTGTTGCTCATGTCTATTCCATGATAGGTGTGCCTGCTCGCCACGTGCACCAGTGGCGGAAGTTTTTTCCCTAGCAGTACCCGTAGGGGAGAGCCCCTTGCGACCCCTGGAGTGGTGCTTCCATGGCATGGTATAAGGGGCACTGCGCACTCCCCCCACCCTCAGTTCGTTCTTGCCAGACAACTCCGACAGAGGGGAAGGAGGGCGGGATGTGGAAGAGACATGAGCAACACATCTTGAATAACACCAGTTATGGGAAAGGTAACTCTCTTTTCTTCTTCGAGTGTTTGCTTATGTATATTCCACGATAGGTGATTCCAAGCTATATCTGTTGGAGGTGGGTAGGAGTTCACAAATTCTCGGGGTGGAGCACAGCCCTTCTGAACCTGGCGTCTTCCCTGGTCTGGGAGATGATCGCATAATGCGAGGTGAACATGTCCTAGATGAGGCTTGCACCCTAGTCGAGTGTGCCCTCACAATCGACGGCAGAGGGATTGCCGCCAGGTCATAACAGGTACGGATGCCCAAGGTGATCCTGTTGGAGAGCTGCTGAGGGGAGATCGGCCGACCCCTCATGCGTTCGGCCAAGGCGATGAACAGCTGAGAAGACTTCCTGAATGGCTTAATCCATTCCAGGTAAAAGGCCAGAGCCCATCTCACATCTGGCATATGGAGGCGGCATTCCTCGCTGGACGAATGGGGCTTGGGGCAGAGGACCGGCAGGAAAATGTCCTGACCCATGTGGTAGGCGGAGACCACCTTCGGGAGGAATGAAGAATGTGGTTGGAGCTGGACTTTGTCCTTATGGAACACCGTGTACAGGGGCTCGGAGGTCAGGTCCCTGAGTTCCAAGACCCGTCTTGCAGACTTGATCGCCACCAGGAAGGCTACCTTCCATGAGAGGTGCGACCAGGAGCACATAGCTAACAGCTCAAAGGGGGGGATCTGTCAGCCAGGCCAGCACTAAGTTCAGGTCCCACTGCAGGACTGGGGGTCTAATGTACGAAAGAGATGATCCAATCCTTTAAGGAATCAGCTAATCATAGCATGGGAGAATACCATGTGCCCATGCACCGGTGCAAGGCCGATATGGCCGCAAAGTGCACCTTGATGGACAAGGGCGCCAGGCCTTGGGCTCTAAGGTGAAGGAGATAGTCTAAAATGAGCTGGATCGGGGCAGCCACAGGGGAAATGCCCTGCTCAGCTGCCCATCGGGAAAAAAATCTAGACCACTTTGCCAAGTAGGCTCAACACGTGGAGGATCACCTACTTTCCAAGAGGACGCACTGAACTCCTTCCGAGCACGGCCTTTCCTCCCGGCCTAACCATTGATCAGCCACACTGTGAGGTGGAGTGCCACCAGGTTGGGGTGGAGGAGGTGGCCCTGGTCCTGGGAGAGCAGGTCCAGGTGGGGCAACCGCCAGGCTTGTGAGAGTCCTATACCAATGTTGCCTGGGCCATCCCGGTGCAATCAGGAGGACCCGGGCCCTGTCCGTCTTTATCTTTTCCAGGACCTTGCCAATCAGCAGGATCAGGAGGAAGGCATAAAGAAACTGGCCAGACCAGGATAGGAGGAAGGCATCGGAGATAGCACCCAATCCCACCCCCCCGGAGCAGAACTGGGGACATTGGCAGTTCTGCCAAGTCGCGAACAGGTCCACCTGGGGAGTTCCCCACTCTTGGAAAAGTCTGTGAACCACCTCTGGGTGTAGAGACCACTCGTGTTGAGAGGAGAAGTCTCGGTTTATGTGATCCGCCTGCAAGTTCTGGGCGCCCAGTAGGTGGTAGGCCTGTAGGCAAATGTCGTGGGCTATACAGAAATCCCACTGCCTGAGGGCTTCCTGGCAGAGGAGCAGGCCCCACCTCGCCTGGTGGCCATCAAGGCCGTGTTGTCCGTGAGAACCCTGAACACTCATAAGAACAGCCATACTGGGTCAGACCAAAGGTCCATCAAGCCCAGTATCCTGTCCTCTGACAGTGGCCAATGGCAGGTGTCCCAAAGGGAATGAACAGAACAGGTAATCATCAAGTGATCCATCCCCTGTCACCCAATCCCAGCTTCTGGCAAACAGGGCCTAGGGACACCATTCCTGCCCATCCTGCCTAATAGCCATTGATGGACCTATCCTACATTAATCTATCTAGAGCCCTTTTGAACCCCGTTATAGTATTGACACTCACAACACCCTCTGGCAAGGAATTCCAGAGGTTGACAGTGCGTTGCGTGAAAAAATATTCCCTTGTGATTGTTTTAAACCTGCTACCTATTACTTTCATTTGGTGACTCCTAATTCTTGTATTATGAGAAGGAGTAAATAACACTTCCTTATTTACTTTCTTTATACCACTCGTGATTTTATAGACCTCTATCATATCCCCCCTTAGTCGCCTCTTTTCCAAGCTGAAAAGTCAGAGTCTTATTAATCTCTCCTCATATGGAAGCCGTTCCATACCCCTAATCATTTTTGTTGCCCTTTTCTGAACCTTTTCCAATTCCAATTTATCTTTTTTGAGATGGGGTGACCACATCTGCATGCAGTATTCAAGGTGTGGGTGTACCATGGATTTATATAGAGGCAATATGATATTTTCTCTCTTATTATCTATCCCTTTCTTGATGATTCCCAACATTCTGTTTGCTTTTTTGACTGCCGCTGCACATTGAGTGGATGATTTCAGAGAACTATCAACAATGACTCCAAGATCTCTTTCTTGAGTGGTAACAGCTAATTTAAACCCCATTATTGTATATGTATAGTTAGGATTATGTTTTCCATTGTGCATTACTTTGCATTTATCAACATTAAATTTCATCTGCCATTTTGTTGCCCAGTCACCTAGTTTTGTGAGATCCTTTTGTAGCTCTTTGCAGTCTGCCTGGGACTTAACCATCTGTAGTAGTTTTGTATCATCTGCAAATTTTGCCACCTCACTGTTTACCCCTTTTTCCAGATCATTTATGAATATGTTAAATAGGACTGAGCCCAGTACAGACCCCTGGGGGACACCACAATTTACCTCTCTCCATTCTGAAAACTGATCATTTATTCCTACTCTTTGTTTCCTATCTTTTAACCAGTTACCAATCCATGAGAGAACCTTCCCTCTTATCCCATTACTGCTTATTTTGCTTCACTCTGAACTTTAGGGTATACATGTGGGAACCTGCATGAGAAGCTCTAAGCTTAACTACCAGCTTAGATCTGGTTTTGCAGACACCACTCCCGAGTGCTAACTCCCTTCCCTGGGTAGCCTTGAGAGACTCTTCCACCAATTGCCTGGTGAACACCGATCCAAACCCTTGGATCTTAAAACTAGGAGAAATTAACCATTCCCCCTCCTTTCCTCCCCACCAATCCTGGTGAGTCCAGATCCAACCCTCTTGGATCTTAAAACAAGGAAAAATCAATCAGGTTCTTAAAAAGAAGGCTTTTAATTAAAGAAAGAAAAGTAAAAATCATCTCTGTAAAATCAGGATGGAAAATAACTTTACAGGGTAATCAAACTTAAAGAGCCCAGAGGAACCCCCTCTAGCCTTAGGTTCAAATTTACAGCAAACAGAGATAAACACTCTAGCAAAAGTACATTTACAAGTTGAGAAAACAAAGATAAAACTAACACGCCTTGCCTGGCTGTACTTACAAGTTTGAAATATGAGAGACTTGTTCAGAAAGATTTGGAGAGCATGGATTGAGGTCTGGTCCCTCTTATTCCCAAGAGCGAACAACCCCCAAAACAAAGAGCACAAACAAAAGCCTTCCTCCCACCAAGATTTGAAAGTATCTTGTCCCCTTATTGGTCCTTTGGGTCAGGTGTCAGCCAGGTTACCTGAGCTTCTTAACCCTTTACAGGTAAAAGGATTTTGGAGTCTCTGGCCAGGAGGGATTATAGTATTATACACAGGAGGGCTGTTACCCTTCCCTTTATAGTATGACACCAGGTCTGAAGCGTCGAACACCAGCTCCACCAATGGGGATCTGCCCCTGAACAGGACCCACGGAGCATGTTCCCCAGGAAGGACCACCATTGTAGGGAGGCGATTCATAGATTCATAGATTCTAGGACTGGAAGGGACCTCGAGAGGTCATCGAGTCCAGTCCCCTGCCCGCATGGCAGGACCAAATACTGTCTAGACCATCCCTGATAGACATTTATCTAACCTACTCTTAAATATCTCCAGAGACGGAGATTCCACAACCTCCCTAGGCAATTTGTTCCAGTGTTTAACCACCCTGACAGTTAGGAACTTTTTCCTAATGTCCAACCTAGACCTCCCTTGCTGCAGTTTAAACCCATTGTTTCTGGTTCTATCCTTAGAGGCTAAGGTGAACAAGTTCTCTCCCTCCTCCTTATGACACCCTTTTAGATACCTGAAAACTGCTATCATGTCCCCTCTCAGTCTTCTCTTTTCCAAACTAAACAAACCCAGTTCTTTCAGCCTTCCTTCATAGGTCATGTTCTCAAGACCTTTAATCATTCTTGTTGCTCTTCTTTGGACCCTTTCCAATTTCTCCACATCTTTTTTAAAATGCGGCGCCCAGAACTGGACACAATACTCCAGCTGAGGCCTAACCAGAGCAGAGTAGAGCGGAAGAATGACTTCTCGTGTCTTGCTCACAACACACCTGTTAATGCATCCCAGAATCATGTTTGCTTTTTTTGCAACAGCATCACACTGTTGACTCATATTTAGCTTGTGGTCCACTATAACCCCTAGATCCCTTTCTGCCATACTCCTTCCTAGACAGTCTTTTCCCATTCTGTATGTGTGAAATTGATTTTTCCTTCCTAAGTGGAGCACTTTGCATTTGTCTTTGTTAAACTTCATCCTGTTTAACTCAGACCATTTCTCCAATTTGTCCAGATCATTTTGAATTATGACCCTATCCTCCAAAGTAGTTGCAATCCCTCCCAGTTTGGTATCATCCGCAAACTTAATAAGCGTACTTTCTATGCCAATATCTAAGTCGTTGATGAAGATATTGAACAGAGCCGATCCCAAAACAGACCCCTGCGGTACCCCACAAAAATATTGTACATACATTGTCTTCATAGAATATCAGGGTTGGAAGGGACCTCAGCAGGTCATCTAGTCCAACATCCTGCTCAAAGCAGGACCAATCCCCAGGCAGATTTTTGCCCCAGATCCCTAAATGGCCCCCTCAAGGATTGAACTCACAACCCTGGGTTTAGCAGGCCAATGCTCAAACCACTGAGCTATTCCCCGATCACTGGCTCAGGCACAGTGAGGACCTCGTCCATCCTGTTCTTGGCCTGGGAGAACGCTGAGGCCAACCAGAGCTGGAGAGGCCTCATCCTGAGTCTGGTGTAGTGAACCACATATGTGCACGCGACATGTGACCCAGGAGCTGGAGACACGCTCTGGCTGTCGTCATGGGAAACCTCATGACTGTGTCGATGAACCCTTTCAGGGTCTTGAACCTGTCCAGTGGGAGGGAGGCCCTGGCTGACGTGCCATCCAGGACTGCCCCGATAAACTCTATGCGCTGTACCAGGACTAATGTGGACTTGGTGCCGTTCACCAACAGACCCAGAGTAGCGCACGTGGACAGGAGGAGCACGACGTGATCCCGCACCTGCGACCGGGAGCTGCCTTTGACCAGCCAGTTGTCCAGATAGGGGAAGATCTGGACCCCATGATGTCTGAGGTAGGCCACCACCACAGACATGCACTGGGAGCAGTGGACCAGCCAAACAGGAGGACCATAAATTGGTAGTGTTCCTGCCCAATCGTGCTCAAGCGCCTGTGCCCCTCGAATATGTGGATGTGGAAGTATGTGTCCTGCAGATCGAGGGTGGCGTACCAGTCCTCAGGATCCAGGGAGGGGATAGTGGAGGCCAGAGAGACCATGTGGCACGTGACCTTTACCATGTACTGGTTCAGGCCTCGCAGGTCCAGGATGGGCCTGAGCCCCCGTTTGGCCTTCGGGATAAGGAAATAGCGGGATTAGTATCCCTTGTGTTTGAACTCCGCTGGCACCACTTCCACCGCTCCTAGGCCAAGGAGCCGCCCCACCTCTTGCTCGAGCAGGGCCTTATGAGAGGGGTCTCCCAGGAGGGACGGGGACAGAGGGTGGTTGGGCGGGGTAGAGGTAAATTGGAGGGTGTAGCCCCGGGAGATGGTGTTAAGGTCTGAGGTCAGCCGCGACCACTCCAGGAGAAAAGCCCTCAACCGGTTGGGGAAGGGAAGCTTTATTGCGGGTGGATCCCTGATGTGAACTGGTAGGTTGCCCCGGGGCGTCCCGTCAAAACTGCCATTTCCCTGCCTGTTTGCCTTTGGAAGACGCAGGCTGGGGGGCAGGCCGAGACTGCCTCTGCTTGCGTTTCTTATAGTCCTGTGACTTTGTATAAGGGGGCTCGTATTTCAAGTGGGTGGCCTGGGTGGGAGCCTGCTGCGGCTTAAACTTAGGTCTATCCAGAGCCGGAACATAGAGGCCAAGAGTCTTAAGCATAGTGTGGGAGTCTTTCAGGCCATGCGGTTTTATGTCTGTCTGTTCTGCAAACAGATCCTTGCCGTCAAACGGGAGGTCCTGCAAGGAGTTCTGTGCCTCACTGGACAGCCCAGACAAAAGGAGCCACGACGCCCTTCTCATGGACACCGCAGAGGCCATGGGCTGTGCAGCCATGTCCACCACATCCAACACTGCCTGCAGGGTTGCCCTGGCAGTCGCTGTACCCTCCTCCACCAGAACTTTGACCTCCTTCCTGTCACGCTCCTGGAGGGAGTCCTTGAATTTGAGCAGAGAGCCCCCTCTGCAGAGAGCAGTGATTGAACTCATACGGACCCAGGAGAGCCTGATGGTTCACCACCCATAACTGGAAACTTGAGGACGAATACATTTTTCTCCCAAATAAATCCAGCCTCCTTGAGTCTTTATTTTTCAGAGTAGGGGCTGGTTGGCCCTGCTGCTCCCTGTGGTTGACCGACTCGACCGCCAGGGAGTTAGGGGCAGAGTGGGTGTATAGATATTCATGCCCCTGGGTTCGCACAAAGTACTTGAGTTCCACTCTCTTTGAGATGGGGGGCAAGTAGGCTGGGGTTTGCCACAAAGCATTTGAAATTTTTGCCACCCCTTCATGGAGTGGCAGAGCCACCCTGCCCGGTCCCGAGGAGGATAGGACATTGACGAGGGAGTCCGAGGGCACCTCCATCTCCTCTACCTGAAGGATGAGGCTCGATGTCACCCTTTTGAATAGTTCCTGGTGGGCTTTAGAGTCCTCCTGCGGGACGGAGGGGCCGTAACCCAGTAGTGTAGCTAGCGGGCTGCAGGGGAAGCAGCCACTTCCCCCGCCTTTCCAAAAGCGGCCAGAAGAGCGAGTGGGGGTGCAGGCAGGCGGCCCGCAGCGTGGCCGGCAGCCACGGGGGGGCAGCGGGCATGGCCAGAGGAGTGGGGGGGGCGTGGCCAGG
>NC_048299.1:30940563-31028239 GCF_013100865.1 Trachemys scripta elegans
GGGGGGGCTTAGGCTGGTGGCCCGCAGCGTGGCCAGCAGCCATGGGGGGGCGGTGGGCCTGGCCGGAGGAGTGGGGGGGGCGCAGCATGCGGAGGAGCGGGGGGCGCGGCATGCGGAGGAGTGGGGGGGCGTGGCCAGAGGAGCGGGGGGCGCAGCATGTGGAGGAGCGAGGGGGGGGGCGCAGGCTGGCAGCCCGAGGAGCGAGGGGGGGCGTAGGCTGGCGGCCCGCAGCGTGGCCAGCAGCCATGGGGGGACGGCGGGGGGGCGCAGCATGGCAGCCGGCAGCCGCAGCCAGAGGAGCGGGGGGGCGGGGGCACGGGGATGGCACGGCAGGGCCGGAGGAGCCATGGGGGGGAGGAGCGGTGCGGCCGGAGGAGGAGCCAAGGGAGGCATGGCCAGAGGAGGAGCCAAGGGGGGGCATCTTTTTTATGTTTGCTCCTCCTCCTCTTAGAAGCTGGCTACGCCACTGCCATAACCACCTCATCAGAGGAGGGTGAGGAGGCAGGCATGGTACTTTGCATGTCCACCAGCACCAGAGGATCCACCACTTGGTCGCTTTCCGGGTCCGGCACCGAAGATGCATGTCCCACCAACTTCTTCCTTGGAGGCTGGAAGAGGGGGGCCAACGGTCGTTCCGAGGCTCCGGCCATCGAGCGAGCCCCCACCGGGGCCTGCGTCGGGGGCCATGGGGCCCACTGGTACCACTGTGCCAGCCACGGAGCCTGGTGCCACCACACCTGTTGTGGGACTGGTGGAGCAGGCTATTCAGCCTGGCTGGCCTGTCCCATCAATCAACGACTACGAAGGGAGGCCATGCTGGTGTACAACGAGGAGCGGCAGTGCCGGGAGCGGTGCTGACAACGAGACCGTGATCCCGACATGGAGGAACAGTACTGCCGGCAGCTGCTGCTCCGTGATCAGTTCTGGCGGGCGGATCCGTGATAGCAAGGTGCCGGTGATTGACACCCGGGGCTGTGGGAGTGATGCTGTGGCGGGGTCCTGGAACAGGATGAGGAACGGGAACGGCGTCGACATTCGTGTCACGACTGGCTACGATAGCCCCTCAGAGACGAGGACCTTCGGCGGCATCTGCCTCGGTCACAATGTTGTCCACTCCTCAAGGCGGAGTGGTGCCTGGAGTCTGTCAGTCGGAACCCAGCCAGACAACCTGGTGGGGGTCGACGGCAACCTGCATGGACCTCGCACGGGATGGTCGCTGAGTGACGAATGACATCGGGAACATTCCCTCAACCGTGAGCCGGAGGCAACTGCAGAGATCCCAGCGGCGGCTTGCCTCTGGACCATAGAGCCAGCATTGGCGGAGCCCCTAGTACCGGCATGGACATAACGTCCCAGGCTGCTTGCAGGGTCTCCGGTGTGGAGGGCATCCAGACATCCAGGGAAGCCTGCTCTGAATGGGCCAGGCTGCTCTGCTCGACCTGAGTCAGAGGCCTAGAGGCTGATGGGGACCGAGGACTGCCTGACATGGGTCTAGCCTCTCTCCCGGTTTTGCTCCTGTGCTGCGGCAGAGAAGGCCTCTTCTTAGCCTTCTGGTGTGCCCTGTGGATGGGGAGCAGTGCCAACTGGTAGATGGCACCGGGGGGTTGCCGCGCACCGACACCGTGTTACCCGGTGCTGAATTGGAGCGGCGCACCAGAGTTGGGGTCAACGCCGACTTCATCAGGATGGCCCAGAGCCAAATGTCTCTCTTTCTCTCTCGGTCCTAGGCTTGAACGACTTGCAAATCTTGCAGCCATCACTGAGATGGGTTTCACCCAAACAGCATAAACAGTCCACGTGCAGATCACTCACTGATATCGGTCGCCTACAAGTGTTGCATGACTTAAAACCCGGGGCATGGGGCATGTTCCAGCCCGGGCTCACTAAACTAAACTCAAACTAATCAAACTACTTTAACTACAGTACTATTACACTGAACGAACAAGAGTTCTGGAGGAGAGCTGCAGACAAGCTGGAGCGGAGCAGAGCAGTTCCGAGGCACCTTCACTGGCGGCAAGAAGGAACTGAAGGTGGGAGAAGCGTGCAGCCCACCTTATACCACACCATGGAGGCACCGCTCTAGGGGTCACTGGGGCATTCCTCTATGGGTACTGCTAGGGGAAAAACTTCCAGCACTGGTGCATGTGGCGAGCACGTACACCTATCATGGAATACACACGAGCAGTCACTCAAAGAAGAAAGTTAGGTTGACCTAGCTATGTTGTTCATAATCTGAAAAATTCACATCCCTGAGAGACATAGTTAAGCTGATCTCAGCCCCAGTATAGACAGCACCAGGTCAATGGAAGAATTCTTCTGTTGACCTGCCTATTGCCTCTAGGAGAGGTGGATTTACTACAGCAACAGAAGAACCCTTTCCAGCTCGGTAGTAAGTGCCAACATAACAGTGGCGCAACTGGAGCACTGCAGCTGTGCCACTGGAGCATTTCTAATGTAGACATACCCTATCATTGCTGTGCCCACTGACTCAGCCAACACAGGAACTCTGCCACAAGCTTCTCATTTCTTCAAATTCTAAGAATTATAACTGGGGTTTTCAAAGAACCCCAATGGAGTTAAGCACCCATTTTCCAAGGAAATTCCATTATGGTTTTATGCGGGACCCGAGCGGGACAGGGGGGCTGGGGCCTGCTGCCCCCACTCTGGGGCCGCCGCGTGATAGCACCAGCTGGGCAGCAGCCCAGACGCGACTGGCCAGGGGCTGGGCGCAGCGTGCGCGCTGCTGGGTCCCCGCAACAGGCCCGGGTTCAGGGAGTTCGGGGGCGCCAGAGCCGCAGCCACCGAGCTTGGCCATCGGCCGCTTCCTCCCCTCGCGGCAGTGGGAGCTGCAGCAGCGGCTGCTCCCGAGTCCCGCTGCCCAGGGGGGAGAACAGCCACCACCTGGCCTATGGGCAGCCCCCCTACTCTCCCTACCGCCCGACTGAGTCCTGCCTGCTCAGGGCCAGGCCAGACTCTCACTCACCCTGTCCCCACGTTTCCCCTGCGTCTCCCGGGCCTCCCTCCAGCACTTGTGGAGGAAGGATGGATTTTTGTTTGTTTTGGCCCCCCCACGTCACACCAACCCCCACCAAATGTCGGCGGCATTTCAGCAGATGCTCGTCCGCCACCATGGTCCTCCGTGGCTCGTCGTCTGGCGCCCGCCAGATGAAAAAGGTTGGGGACTACTGAAATAGACCATGTTTCTCTGAATTGAAAAGACTACAAGAAAATAGTAATTCTGCATTATCCCAAGACTGATAGACTTTAAGGCCAGAAGGGACCATCATAATCTAGTCTGATCTCCTGCACATTGCAGGCCACAAAAACTCACACACACCACCCCCACACACACTCTTGTAATAGTCCCCTAACCTCTGGCTGAGTTACTGAAGTCCTCAAATCATGATTTAAAGGATTTCAAGTTACAGAGAATCCACCATTTACACTAGTTTAAGCCTGCAAGTGACCTGTGCCTCATGCTGCAGAGGAAGGCAAAAAAAAAAATCTCAGGATCTCTGCCAATCTGACCTGGGGGAAAATTCCTTCCGGGACCCAAATATGGTGATCAGTTAGACCCAGAGCACATAGGCAAGACCCACCAGCCAGGCACCTGAAAAAGATTTCTCTGTAGTAACTCAGAGCCCTCCCCGTCTAGTGTCCCATCACTGGCCTAGAGGGTGAAGCCCAAGAAGGAACTTAGAGCTACAACAGAAACCCTTCACCATCTTCTAGAAGGAATGCGATTTTGGACATAGATTCCACAGAGATGTGAGAATCCCCAGAGAGGGGTTTAAACAACATTCTGGATGGCAGTGATGCTGATCCCAGAAGCTCTGCTTAGCTCCACCACAGAAGAGGAAGAAAAGTTACTTTATGGGCTTAAACCACCAACCAACTTCATATTGCAGCTAACCTCAAACCCAAAGCAGATCTGCATCCACGTGCCAAGCTATCAGTGAAAAGGGACTCCTGCAGAATAGCACTCAACAGTTTTTCAGTATGTTCCTCTAGGCAGAGGTACCAGACAGCTTGGCTTCTCCAAACATCGGTTGGTAGTGTCCAACTCTGTGTGTTGCTCAGATCCATGCCAGAATGTGGAAGCCTTGGGATGCATGCACACTAAGATTTTGGAGTCAGTGCTGAGGATGTGCGTGCTCTAGCCAAAGGCAAAATTGCACACTTCTACCGTGATTCTTTGGGAAATGGCAGAACTTTCTGCTGTATCCAGTTGATCAATTAAGCAGAAAGACAGCTTAGGTTTGCCCTTTGAAGCTATTTCCTTTCTTTTAGACAAGCACAGCCACATCTCTTATCTACATACAAAATATATTTCATTTTAGACTCACATTTACTTCCAACCCATGTATATATGCATTTGCTCACTGCTTGTTGCTAAAAACTATTGACATCAGAAAGATTAGATCACAAAAGCAAGATGGTAAGAGGCTTCATGTACATTCAGAAAAATAATCCCACCTTATTTCAACTACTTCTGTTATTTTTGTCGGACATACACTGCAACACATTTTAAAGAGCTGTGCCACAACACTGGGTCTTTCTATGCTGAAAGCTATGAATGAAATACTTTATTAATGAGGTCTTTCATCTCCTGTGAATTTTGATAGACCATTCTTCAGACAGGTTACATTTTCATCTGCTTGGGCTCACTCAATTTTTCAGGCTAGGAAGGGTTGATTAAGATTTCGGAATATATCTCCCTAGCATGACTGTGGATCTGGCGCAAGGCTTAATGACCTAAGTAAAGAGCATATCAGAACAATGCCATTTTCAATACAGTATTTATCAACTGGCATTTTTGTGGGCTATAAAATTATTTCCACAGGAATGGGAATGAGATCTCAGTTTTGTACCTCAACAGCAGGGGGCAGCAAGCAGCAATTGTACAGGCTTGGAACCCTCTGATCTCATCAGTTCTGGAGTCTGTGCACCATTTTGTGGGGTTGGGAGACAGACTGCTGGGAGAACAGGACTGGGAAAGGAGGATACAGTAACTCTCTAGGGGGGTTGCTAATGGAGAAGAATTAAATATAGCTAAGTGGGGGTTTCAGGGCCTGGGGATCTGGATTAGGCAATGATTGAATGGATAAAAATAAACAGAAGAGAAAAAGGCTCAAGGATACAGGCTTGCACTATCCCCTTGAAGATGCAAATGAGGGAATTTAGAATTCCCCTTGTCTGCATATATTGTTAAACAAGATGAGTGAATATCCCTTGGCCTTATTATGGTAATGTTCCTTCTTCCTTTCCTTCCCCCATCTTGTTTGTTGCTCTCCCTGTGTCTTGTTTTATAATAGACTAAGCACTTCAGGGCAGGGGCTGTGTCTTTCTTATTTGTTTGTGAAATGCCTAGCACCCTTTTTGGCATCCAGAATAAGTAATTCGTTGTCATTCTCAGTGAAAAATTATATGGAGAGTTTCCATCATGTCTTTCCAAAGCCAGATGAATAATAGGTGGCCTGAGCAACGATTAACTGTCCTTTGCAAATTTAAGACAAGAAAGATGCTGGTCACCCATTCTAGAACTACTATTGGAAAGGAAGGGACAGGATCCCCCAGAGTAATCCATGGGAAACTGCTTTCCCAGATGAATAGAACAGAGAAGATGTTTTGCAAAATATAACCATTTGTATCCATGGATGGGAATTCAAGGGGATTTGGAAAGTCAAACATACAGGAGCCAAGCTTTGGCTCTAGTGATATAAAACAATCAATCTTTGCCTTTTTACAGCTGTCTCATTGCAAATACTACTAGTTGTGCTGCCAAGTAGAGCTGGTCAATATATTAGTTTTCCCTTAGAGATACATGATAGTGCAACTAGTAAGCTAGACTGATGTTTCGTCTGTCCCAGGAACAATAGATGGTGTCTTAACAGAATATTATCTCCTTATTTAAAATATGTTCTAGTTAAATATATTGTGTGGAGCAAATTCATGCAAATCAGGCCAGGGGATAGTGCAGAGAGTAAAGTATTACAGAGTATTCTGCTTGCTGCTGCAGAGACACTAGCACCCTGTTACACAAATTCCACCTACCATTGACTGATAAGTACATGCAAGAAGACAGCAAACTCTTTCAGAACACTGGGATTCAAGTATAAAGTGCTCCTGGGAGAATTCTGAACCAAAAAATTAAATTCTGTGCACAATATTTCAAAATTCTGCATATTTTATTTGCCAAAATAACCAATAGAATCATGCCAGTTTCAATTGTTTTGGTAATTTATTTCAAAATACCTGTAAGCAAGTATGTCTGTAACAGTACAGACAACAAAAAAGATTCAGGAAATGTTTTTGACAAATAGATTCCTTAATAGGCATATTAATATAGAACTTTGAGTAATAATTCATTTAAACTACAATACAGTAAGGTATTTCCCGAACCCCTCAGAAGCAGTGCAATGGCTTGGGGGAGTCAAAGTTAATGGAGGAGCTGAGGGAGAGGGAAGTAAGTCCCTTCTTCCCTGCTGGGAAGAAGTCTTGGAGTGAACCTGGAAGGTTATTGGGTGTGGGTGAGAGAAGTATGGAACAGATTTTTTTGGCGGGGAGGGATTGTTAGGGAGTTGGGGAGCCTCCCCCATGCAGACCCTGGCTGACTCCTAGCCGCTCTCATTCAGTCAGGCACATCTGCCCCCGTCCCCATGTGTCCCTGCACCCCCACTCAGCCACCCCCTCCCCCCATCCCCATGTGTCCCTGTACCTCACTCCCCCATCCGCATGTGCCCCACACTGTCTATCCGCACCATATCCCATGCCTCCTCACCTGGCCCCACAGGCAAGGCACTGTGAGGAACTCAGCCTCTTCTCCTACCTTATCCCTCTCCGCAGCTGGCTGCTCCCAACCAGGAGCAGCTGCCCTCTGTGCTGGAGCCTGGTGTGCAAAAGGTTTAACTGCAGTGCCTCTCCGACAGAATGTATTTTATGCAGAGTCAAAAAAAATTCTGCAGGGGACATGAATTCAGTGCATTTGCAGTGGCGCAGAATTCCCCCAGGAGTATATAAAGACACTTGGACAAGAAATACAAGGGACAATTTATGTCAGAAAATGAGAAAAAGTGTTGAAGGCAAAAAGCAATAGTGCAGCCACTCTGGCAGTGTGTGAGGAGACATCTCTATGTTATATCCGTGTAAAAACTAAAGCAAGTAATTCTGAAAAATGCCAATTAACTTCTCTTTTCTTCACAGCTCCTGGGATCACCATGCAGCTGCTCTGTTCCATGAAGTTATCAAGGCACCTTGTGAAAGCAGCATTAGTGGGAGTCAGTCAGCCTCTAGTTTTATTTCTCAGGGTGAAGCTAAAACTTTAATAAGAAAATAACTAACCTATAAGTATGTGGTACCTATGGCACTAGCTATTAATCACCAACATCTCAACACACGTCTACTGAAACTTTATATTATTACTTTATTGAATGCCTTTGGCACAAGCACTTTATAGTTATTTTAAAAAGTGCATTCATACCAGCTTGCATGGCAAATACTGACAAAAGAAATAAGATAAAAGAAAAAGATTGCAAATGCAACAGTTCTAGAAAGAGCACCACTGCTCTAGGAACAGAGGGTGTTTAGTTAGAGAGTCGTATGGAATAAATTAGCTTTTATTTGATAGGCATCACTATGGAACAAACTGAAAGAAGGACCCACATACTAACAATACTAGTTTCTGACCTTGCAAGGTGCTGAGCAGTCTCATTGCTCATTGCAGTAGAGAATCAGGCACTTATTCCATAAGGGATCAGCTTCACTGGAATTAATATAAGGCACCCATTTGCTGATGCATACTAATCCTGACAGTCACCACCTAGATATCACAGGCTCTCCTCCTCAGACACCATCAATCATTTTACATCAGACAGAGGTTTTGCAATGTGGCCATACAATATACCAAATTAGGTTGTAGTTATGACCAAATCAGGGTTTCAGAGATGAAAGGTTAGTGTAATAAGCTGCCATGCCACAAACATTCTGACCAATCAGCAACTAATATCTTTGTATTAATTTATCACAGTAGGAAGTCCTGGCATTGTGGGGTTAACATGTCAGGATAACCACAACAATTAAACAGCACGCTACAGTCCAACGCAAAAGCTGCCGAGTGCTGTGTGCCTATAAAGTGCAACTCACACAATCTAGGGCAGTAATAAAATAGCTGTTAACAATTCTGTAATTCTCTCTCTTTAAGCTTGTAACAGCTTAAAGGTTAGCTGGAAGTCAAGCTGCATTTCTTTGCATCAGAGAGGGCCAGACCAAGGTTAGCCATTTCCTGTCCTTTTCCCTGTTCCTTCTGGATTATTGGAGGGCAAGTGTCACACCTTAAAGGTGTTATTCTTCTCATGTTTGCTGTTACTGTAGCAAGAATGCAGGCAACATTTGTGAGCAGAAAAAGCAGCAGGTATTATTATAGGAATGTCTAAGGGGATTGATGGGGACAGATCTTTCCATTTCTCAAATTTGGAATATATCAGCAGTGATCCTAAGCAACTACCACTAGATGGCTACTTGTATGAAATGAGTAGGTGGTCTCAGATCACTTCCTAGTGACTGGCCAAGTTACTTAATTTAACTGTGCCTCAGTTTTCCCATTGGTAAAATAGAGATAAAAGTACCTATTTACTTTTACAAAGTGCTTTGAGAGCTTTGGATGAAAAGGCTATATAAGCATAAACAAAATTACTGCTTTAAGCATAGCTGACGATTCTGTGTGCGCTCCGGGGTGGAGCACCCACAGAAAAAAATGGTGGGTGCTAAGCATCCACTGGCAGCCCCCCATCAGCTCGTCCCCTATCCCCTCAGTGCCTCCCCCAAAACCAGAGGCCCTGCCAATCAGCGCCTCCCACTCCCTCCCAGCGCATTCTGCCCACCACAATCAGCTGTTCTGCGGCATGCAGGAGGCACTGGGGGGGGGGGGGGAGGAGGGGGGGGGGGGGGCCCCGGAAAGGGGGCAGAATGGGACAGGAAGAGGCAGGGCGGGGGTGGGGCCTGGGGGGGAAGGGGTGGAGTGGGGGCAAGGCCTGGGGTAGAGCACTCCCCGGCACATTAGAAAGTCAGTGCTTCGGGCTTTAAGGTAGAACTAAGGAAATAACAGTACTAAAGTAAACAAAAAGACCCTCTTTAGACCACCGTAATTAAAAAGAAGAGTTGCCAGGTTGTGTCTTGCTCTTGCATTGGTACTCACCAGACAATCTGCATGTCTTTCTGAGTGTGAAACATGGGACCACAGACTGAGGTAACACTGTGATCAGACACATAAGAAAATTAGGGGAGGAGATGGGCCCAGAGATAAAGGGCAGGTAAAAGAGGGAAAAGGAGGTCGATCAGGAGAAAAAGATTAGTCAGCATCCCACTATCACAAGGCATTCGTTCTCTAGTATGGCATCTGGCAAAAGGTGGCAAACCTTGTGTATATTTCTCTGTCATCTCTAAGTGAAAAGCCTCTTTATTTAAGACCAAATATTTAAGGGGGCAGAATGGCGTTAATGGTTCCATGCAGTTCCACAATAACACATACACAACTGCATTTTAAGTACAATAGACCCCTAACATATTAAACCTAATTCAATATGGTTTAACTAAATTCAGGAAAGTTAATCTTAATTCCATAAGGTTTGTCCAGGATAATATTAGTCTGAAGGAATACAAAGCACTCACCTTTCCTTTCTGGAATGTCAAATGCATTTATACCAAGAAAAACCCAGAGCAAGCAACAGACATCACTGTGTTACACACACACATACACAGCTTGTGCAAAATTTAAAAAAAATCTAAAATCTAGTATCCCCATAAAGTTCTCACATAGACGGGTACAGCAGTTCATGATTGTAACATTTTAATATTTCCATGCAGAAACACAAACAGCCATAAAGCACTAAATCTTTAAACTTACTTACTTAAAACAGTCTTTTATAGAGAGAGAAAAAATTAGGACCCAATCCTGTGGTCATTACTTAAACTTTACTCAAGCAACGCTCTCACTGAGTTCATTGGGTTTTTTTCCTCCCGAGTACGTGCTACAAGATTACAATAGGCCAATTGTAACAATGAAAAGAATGTTGGGTTTTGCCAGTGAGAATGAATGGGATCTTCAAATGCTGGACAGACACAGTGGTTCTAATTAACTGTATCAGGAATGAATTTAGGCACATTTGTGCTTTCTCTTCTACCAAAATCCCATAGAAGTGTGACGGACGAGACATTCAGGAGCTGAAGGTAATGGGGATTGGAAACAGTGCAATAGCTCAGAAAACAGAAACCCTTCTGCACAGAATTTAAAACTGTATTGAGTCTTAAATGAAAACCTGAAGGACACTTGCTTAAGTGGACCCTTCAGTTTTGCTGGGTGTTCCCACCACATAAAGAATTAATAGATTTGGCATGAACACAACGCTTTTGCCATTCTTTTGGTGAGTAGCTGATGGGGTAGTTACGACCTTGTAGTTCAGACACTTTGATCTGATCAGATTCTTCCTCCTGGAGTCAGGCTGAAGATCCAAGGTGTCTGACACTCCTCAGACCATCTCAAAATAATCAGTGTGTGAGTTGAGGGGGGGAGGGAGGGAGGAGCAGCCTGTTCATGCTTGGCTATCTTCTGTGGTAGTATGGAGCGTGGTGATGAGCTGAGGTTTGTTTACACTAAAAACGCTGCAGCACCTCAGTGAAGACACTTCCTATGCCAATAGGAGGTGTAGGTACTCCACCTCCACGAGAGGCGGTAGCTAGGTTGATGATAGAATTATTCCATCGACCTAGTCCTGTTCACACCAGGCATTAGGTTGGTTTAACCATGTCACTCAGGGTGTGGATTTTTCATACCCCTAAGCAATGTAGCTATGCCGACCTAATTTCCCAGTGTAGACCAGGCCTCAGTGTCTGAGCAAAAAGAATAAATGGAGGCAAGCACCATCACTGGCAGAAGGGGCAAGTGAGGAAGGTAGAAGATAGGTAGGATGAGAAGGTAACAGCAGAAGACAGACAACGAAGAGACAAAGCAAAGACAAAAATAGGGAGCAACCAAAGGGAGACAGGCATAAAAAATGTATTAAAGCTAAAGTTAAAAAAATTATATAATACGTAGGTTGGGAAAAGAATGTCTGTATATCTGGGTATAGTGCTTAGATTATCCACAAATATAAAGTTAGTTTTTAAAAGTCATATGATACATAGAGTACATAATCAGCAATAACCCAAATTTAGGTGAATAGATTTAACAATTCAGTTTAGATATTAGAATCTGAATATTCAGGTACATCACACGTGAAAAGTTGTACAGAGATTTGGTTGTGGAAAGCAAAATATATCAATGAGCAGAGATTGTCCCTAGTAATTGAGAATTAGGTTGGTTGTCCATTTAGAAAATATAATCCATGAGGAAAGTATTTGTTACTTTCCTGACTGCGCTTGTCATTGGTACTCCAGCTCATCCCTCCTGGTATTGCCGACGTCCAGTGCTGCGTTCTACATTTCCTTCTAGACTGTGGCTGCAACTTGGCATCTCTGCTTATGTTGTTTTATTAAATCTTTGACCAACTAGTGACATCTAGTGGACTTTGTGATATTATTCACTGGCTTAGAAAGAATCCATTTGGTTTGCTTGTCAGGTAACAGCAAGACTGGCAAAATACACACACAAATGTCACTGTATGTAATAACTTAGGGTTGAAACTGTCTGTGTCTTGTACCAAAAATGCCAGCACTTAATAAAGTATATGTCAGAGTCAAATTCTTCTCTATCACTGCAATCCCACTCCACTGATTTAAATAAGATTGTAGCAGTATAACTAAAAGGAGAGTTTGGCCCTTCATTCAAGAACAGTGATCTACTACTGTATTGTAGCATTTAGGAATGCTGACACTGGCTCATCCAAGCAAGGCTTGATTTGTTTGCTTGTTTTCCAAATCCAGTTGCTTTTTGGTAGCATTTTTTCATCCCCTGTCCCTTCCAAAAAAGGAGCACGGCCACAGTTTTAACAACTGAGCGTTTGGAGGTCACTAGTTCACAGAACGATTCCCAGGCTTGGTATTTTGTAGCAGAGGAGTATCTATTTTTCTACCATCTGTAGAACTGACAGGCCATGTCTACACATGGAAACTCAGGAAAATTAAGGTGAATCAACCAAAGGTGTGAAGTCAATGTGTGCAGCCCAGTGTGGCTGTTTTCATTCAGGAGTAAAGTGGTTTTAGTTCTCTAACATAATCCTCCTCTGATTTAATTTATGCACCTTGACTCTACATCTCCAGCTGATTCCCCGTAACTTTCCTGAGTGTCCCTGTGTAGACATGGCCTATGTGAACTGATTTAGGTTGAAAGTTAGTGTGGTTATATACACAATACTTGCCTCTTTCCAGAGTTATTAGTCCCTCATTTCATGAGTGTCAAATTAGCCCAGCAAATTTAAATGACATCCAGTCACATGGCCTGTGTATCAGTCACCACAGGAATGACCCGTCTCATTCCCTCGGCCATCACTGGTTTCCTCATTTTTTCCATATACTAGATTAGTTTTTAAAAGCCTTCCTTGATTTTCTCTCCCATTCTCTCCTGACAGTTGTTGTTGGTGAGCTTCTCCAGGTAACATAGCAACTCGGTATAGTTTCTTTCGTCAAGGAGCCGATTCAGGGTAATGGGAGCTGCAGGGCTCCAGTATTTGCAGAAGTAGAAGAGACCTCTGGAGATTTCCAAAGTATCAATACAATTATAAAAGTAAGGGTGAAGGAAATTGAACAGCTCAGGAGGCTCATAACAGGATTTGGAACGTTTCATCTCTAGGTCGCTGGGCACAGATCAATAATATCTGAAACTGACGACTGTTCAATTTGTTTTACACTGGAGATTTCAATCCACGTTCTAGTGTACAAGTGTTCATGTGATAAAAAACCACAAACAACTATTGGGATCCCTATCTTTACACCTGCAAGGAAAAGTGAGTTGTAAGTAATTTGTGGAAAAGAAAGTGATTGGTCTAAAAAGTCAACAGTATCCCGCCAAGAGCCTATATTTCTCCATTGGAAAAAATAAGTGAATGTAGTGCTAGTGAATGAGTCAAATTGACAGCATTAGAGACTCAAACCCTGTTTACCCACAGAACGAGGACAGCATGACTAGTTTCACGCTTCCTCACTAATGAGCCTTTGCCCTGACCTGCAGTGACAGGCAACACAGTTAAAACAACCTGAATAGTTTAGAGTTTCAGTCTTCATGCTCATTCTCTACTGATACTACCAACAAGAGGGCTAATTAGTACCAATCAGGCTGGTAGTTTGTGTGATGTGGACTTTTGTTCAGTAAGCCCAGGTAAAACTTTTCCATTACTTTCTTTCCCTTTACAAAAAAAAAAAAAAAAAAAAAAAAGAGCAAAATCTGGATTTACAATGACTCCTTTCACCATTTTTCTGGCCCGGTCAAGACCAAGTTGCAATGGGAATCACAGAAATGAATGCTTGTCTCAAATTGACTGCAGGATGGCTTTCCATGAATGACTACAGAATTTCTCTAATCAGGACAGATGATCACATTTAACAAAGTAGATTAATAGACTTTCCTTTTTAATTAAAGAACAGAATCACATGATCAAAACATTTGATAAAGATGTCTTTTACCGCAGCGTTTTTTATGGATTGAAAGTGGGGCAATGTGGATGTTACGAGGAGGCCAGAGAGGAGTCATTAAGGCAGGATGTAATGAGGATCTGAAGAAGAGATTTCAATGTGGAAATAGAAAGAAAAAGAACAGGTCTTGGGCCTTGTCCACACTGCAGAGTTTTGTCAGCAAAAGTTTTGTCCACAATCAGAAAGCACAAAAAGAAAAGTGATATTGCATATTCACATTACCCTCCCTCTGTCAGCAGAGCACGTCTACACTCAGGGCACTAGCATCAACAGTGAGAGCAATGTAGTTGTGAGTAGCTATCCCACAGTTCAGCTCATCACCTTCTGCTACTGGGTCTTGTGGGAAGGCCGAGTGGATTGCAGTGCATCATGGATCTGGGCTCAATGTCCCATGATGCATTGCTTTCCATCCTAGCATTCCATGAGCTTCCATCTTTGGTTTGCGGCATTTTTCGATGGCTTTTATTTGCTGTTTGCGCCACCATCTCTGTGTGAAAGGGTAGATCCCACACTGCTCTTCAATGCTCTGCTATCTGTCAGTAACACAGCATGAATGGCAGTGCAGTTAATGGTAAAGTTCCTAACTCAACAGGATTCACAGTTGCCTGACATGCTGTCTGACATGGACAGGAGCAACATTAGATTATTTTTGGCATTCATGGAATAGTTGCATAAGGTAGATTGTCACTTTTGGACTCAGAAAACTAGCATTGAGTGGTGGGATTGTATCGTCATGCAGGTCTGGGATGACGAGCAGTGGCTACAGAATTTTCGAATGAGGAAAGTCACCTTCCTAGAATTGTGTGTGGAGCTTGCCCAAGCCCTGCAGTGCAAGGGCACCCAAATGAGAGCTACAATTATTTGACAGTATCAACACACTACAAATTTAAGAACAAAATATTTTCCAAATTTCAAATATAGATCATCAATCTATAGGCAAAGCATTTCTGTTCACAGAAAAGCATTAGCAACTAGGGAAAAGGAAACCTCATTGGAGTGGGACACAGTTTGTCTTAGAAGCATATGAGAAAGTCTCACAAATGAAAACAACCTGTTGGATTCTCCAGTCCATTTTTCTGCCCATGAAGAACTGTTCCCTACAATACATATCTACTTTTTGTTTCTCGCCTACTCTCTAAAGCCCTAAGTGGTGTGCTTAGGTGTGCCCTTCCCTTCGAAGACTATATCAGAGCCTAAACTTTCAACAGGAAGCATTTTTTAATATGCAGCACGCATCAAGTATATGCTTAACTTGATAGCAGCAAACAGCATAGCTGCTACTGGCAGGAAATATTAACATGTGGGTTCTCCAACAAACTGAAGGTGTTTGACCTATTTCAAGGACTTCCAGAGTTAGAGAACAGTGTCATTAGAAAAATCTATGCTAATTTCACAGAAATTGCAAATACAGCAACACCAAGACTTGCAAGACTGCACTTCTCTCTTATAAAAAGAAGAACAGGAGTACTGGTGGCACCTTAGAGACTAACAAATTTATTAGAGCATAAGCTTTCGTGGACTACAGCCCACTTCTTCGGATGCATCCGAAGAAGTGGGCTGTAGTCCACGAAAGCTTATGCTCTAATAAATTTGTTAGTCTCTAAGGTGCCACCAGTACTCCTGTTCTTCTTTTTATAAGAGAGAAGTGCAGTCTTGCAAGTCTTGGTGTTGCTGTATTTGCAATTTCTGTGAAATTAGCATAGATTTTTCTAATGACACTGTTCTCTAACTCTGGAAGTCCTTGAAAATAGGTCAAACACCTTCAGTTTGTTGGAGAACCCACATGTTAATATTTCCTGCCAGTAGCAGCTATGCTGTTTGCTGCTATCAAGTTAAGCATATACTTGATGCGTGCTGCATATTAAAAAATGCTTCCTGTTGAAAGTTTAGGCTCTGATATAGTCTTCGAAGGGAAGGGCACACCTAAGCACACCACTTAGGGCNTCTCTCTTATGATCCTTATAGAAATAGATCCCAGAGATTAATATAAGGTCTCCTTTCCACCCACCTCCTACTCTTTTTAATCCTATTTTCCAAATATTACTGTACTTTGCTGCTCTTTTCCATTCTATACATCACTACAATGACTACCCTCTACAAGCATGAGAAAAGCTCTCATTATTTTTGGCCCAAGGAGATAGCATGCTTTTGAATCAGGAAGTGAGAGTTACCACCAGGGAAGTTGCGGTTTAGCCATAACTAGAGAGAACAAGAACTCAAGGAAGGTTAAAGATTGTGGTCCTATTTCAAACATGCAAAGCTTATGTGATTTCAAAATCTGGCAAAACAATTCATCTATATCTAACAGTGATTTGCTCGTGGACCCAGCGAAATCAGTCTTCTGGAACATACAGCCGGAATCTAGTGTACAGGGTACCCAGTAAAGCTTGCTTACATAACTGCAAATGAGACATTTTGTATCCTAAATTTACCAAATATTAACAAGTCCTAATCTCTTAACAGCCAACACTCTCCTCTTTAGAGATTCCTCCTGCCACGCCTTTCCGAGCTCCGGAATACTGGACAGCTTTGATTTAAAGAATGGATAAGTGAGCTAGCCATTTCCAAAGTTGTTGTGTCTTTCAGGGTTGGAGTTCTTGCTCCTTGCATTCCCTTCCCCACCTACCTGGGTCATTAATTTTACCTCTTTTGAGCCTCATATCCCCTAAAATTCCAAACCTGTTGAAGTGATTTATTTGATTTTGAATGAGTTATGTTAAGAAATTACCAACAGGCCTATCATCAGTCAAGACCCTACACATGCCTGTCTGAAAATTCACATAACAGATAATACAGTGATGGGTTAAGTACCTAGAGTAACTTTAAGGTTTGTTATATACCCCACAGCTACAGAAATATTTGCATCTGTTTCCTGACCATTTAGATTGGGAGTTTAAGAGGAAACAACAACATCTAAGGAAGTCATGGCCATAAATTAGAGATTTTCAAATGAAAATTTTCAAAATGTATTCACCAATACATATTGACTTCAATTTTCCATTAACAAGTTTGGTTTATAATGGTGATATTGACCTTGGGCCTGCCTCAGTGAATATTGAACCCGAGTCAAAAAATGTTGGCATTCACCTTGATAGTCACTCTCTGCCTATTCTATATTTTATTGATGATTAACAAGTTATGAATTTGGATACTGATTAAAAATAAATTTGATGTGATCTGAATTAGCTGCACAATATTTAATGTCATTTTTGTACATAACACTTCAAATACAAGAATGTAAGTTAATTAGGAAAACAAGTATATTCAAATGGTTGAAGGTTTAAGCCCTTACCTGTTATTGGTCTTTTATATATAGTGAATTTTCAACATTAAAAATAATTCCTTCAAATTAGAATTATGCTTAATAAATAAGGACAGAACAGGGAAAGAACAGTTATTTGCCTTTTATTAATTGTGATTCTTCAAGACGATGTCATCTGTGTTGACCTCACTCTCCATGCATGTGTTTCAGAGCTCAGAATCTTTTGAATGGCAGCATCTCTTAAGTTGTGGCTGCATGTGCTCATGCTCACCACCTGTGGGCATAACAGGCAGAGCAGCCACAACTGTCCCTCAATTCCCTTGCTAATTTAGAATACCAGATAAGGAAAGAGCAGGGATAGAGGATGGGTCATGGAACCTACACAAATGATAGGATCTTGAAGAACCACCCATACTATAATGTAAGTAAATGCAAGTTACTTACTTGTAACCAGAGTTCTTTGAGATGATTCTGCATATTTACTCTTATGGGGATGTCACCGCCTGGTGCAGCCCAACAGCAGGATCATCTCCAAACAGAGCCCGTCAGTGCACATGTGCACCCCTTCCTTCCCCTCTCCCCTCAGCATCTCTGAATGTTCTGAGAACTATATAAAGGGGTACCGCTCCCTCTACCATTTCAGTTCCTTCCACCACTAACCCAGAGAAACCAAATTAGGACTCTTAAAAAGAGGGGCAGATGGGCAGGATGAGTGAATATGCAGAGTATTCTTGAAGAATTCTGGTAACAAGTGAGTAACCTACATTCTTCTTTGAGTGGCTCTGCAAACTCTCACTTACAGGCCAGACTCAAGCAGTGCTCAAAACTCAGGAGGACCGAACAGAGTCGTAATTAAATAACGACTGAAGCACCGCTCTGCCAAACGTGGCATCTGCTCTCGAAGCCAAATCCAATGGACAATGTTTAGTAAAGGTCTGGACTGACTTCCCACTACCACCTTACAGATTTCCACAATAACTACATGTTTAAGGCCAGTGAAAAACTGCTCTATTAAAAGGAGACCTTAAAACAGCAGGCACAGGGACTGCTGCTAACTTCTAACATTCAATAGTTAAGGCTGTGATTCTGTCACAGAGGTCACGGAAATCACAGATTCCGTGACTTTCTGCGACTGTGACTTTCGCACCTGCAATGGCCACTGCAGCTGATCCCAGGGCTAGCTGCTTGGGCCCCCCGCAGCCAGCTGAATCGGGTACTGCTGGAGCGGCCCCAGGGCCAGCTGCACCAACCACTGCTCAGGCGACTGGCCCCGGGAGTGCCTATTTTACTAAAAATACCCATGACTAAATCTTAGCCTTATCAATGGTACATTGTTTAACCCACCTAGAAATAGTCTGAGCAGGATACTAAGAATCACGAGTTTCTTGTAAGAAACAAATAATCTAGATTACTTTAAAAAACCCTTAGTTCTTTTTAAATAATATACTGAAGTTCTTCCAGCATCTAAAGTATGTAATGCAGATTTCCCCTTTATTATCATGTTAAAAACCTGGAATCAGGTCTAAAAACTATCTTGTCAATTCGCTCACCCTGATGTTACAACAATAATGAACACAATTTTTACAGACAAATAATATAAAGAACACCCTGCCAACAGTTCAAAATATGGCTTCATAAGCATAGATAAGACCAAGTTAAGATCCCATGGTGGAACTGGATCCATCAAAAGAAGATACATATCTTCATAAATCTTCCAACCATATAATGCACAAACAATGATCTACCATTAATCAATGCACGCTAAGCTGAAAAGAGCCACTGAATGAATTTTTAAAGAGGAATTAGATAACCTTTCAGATTTTAAGTGCATTAAATACTCTAGACTACACAGGATAGAAGCTGTAACTGGAGAACCAGATTTTCCCCCACCCAAGAAACAAATCTAGTCCAGTCCAAACAACAATACTCCCTTGGGGACTGATTTCTTGACTGGAGCAATACATTTTGAACTAACAAGGAACAGGAATGTTCGATATCAGTCAAGGTCCAATAGCTCAGGCTATCAGATGCAGAGACTGAGGATCTGGATGAAGGATCCTACCCTGCTGCTGAGACAATAGGTCTGGAAACAAAGGGAGATCCTTGCCAACTCTGCCCAACAGCAGAAGCAGGTCTGTGTACCTCTGCTGTCTTGGGCAAGCTAGGGCAATCAAGATCATCCTTGTTCTGTCCCGTTGTATCTTCACCACTTTCTGAATTAATGGAAAGGGGTGTAAAGCATACAGAGAGCTCTTTCCCCATTGTGACAGACAGGCCCATTTGTGGTTCACTACTTTGTGTCTATAGCTGGGTCAGGCCAGACATACCGATTACACCTAACACACTGTTGTCATAATTTGTATCTAAAAGGTGGCATGTAAAAATTCTTGGGAAAACTAATAACTCACTGGTCACTAATATTCTTGTACAATATATGTACAAGGTGTGTCTGTGCTAAAGTTATATTTTTAAATAAGTTTTGCAAGCAGTCCCTGAGCACCATCTGCCTTAGACAAAGGAATGTGGGTTTAACTCAATTTATATATAAGCAGTAAAGAGGACCATCAAACTAACAAGGAGGAGGTTGCTGGAAACAGAACAATTTTCATTTTAGCAAACACCAGTTGGGAGAGAAAAAGCATGGAACTTCCTTCGCCATCAGACTCCATGTCACCTTCCTCAGAATTAGAATGAATTTTATTTTGAGCAGTTAGCCTTAAAAATAATCCATTAAAAAGTTTTAGTGGTCTGTAAAGACGGGGGGCTGAACCTCAAGTGATAAGCAATTTAATCGATTGATTATATACAATATTATTGTGTTATTAAAATGTAGAGTGAAGTCTTTTCTAAAAGCTGATGGCACACTGGTGATTAATATCATGGTGAAATACATGTATTAACACTATAAGAGGAAATATAGATAGTTCATGATATTGTGCTTTTAAATCGGTGACCAAGCAGGTTCCTTCCCAGACAGGAGAGAAGAACAGCATGAGGTCATCCTGCCTCTTGAAACAAGGTCATTGAGCTCTGGAAAATATAAACAAAGATAGAAGCCATCTTTGGCATACATCACTAGACAGACAAGAAGCCAGAGCTCTTGCAAGCTGAGAAAGATGGGTCCTTCAACCAAGGAAGGGTATAAGTCTCTGAGAACTGAATAGAGATGAGAAACCTGCTTATGCAAAGACCTTTCACCTTGGAATAAAAGGGAAGCCAACGCCTTGTACTTCTGTGGAAAGTCCTGACTGAGGGAAAGTCAGCTATGGCTGTGAAGAAAAATGACTGTTGAGATAAGTTCCCTCTAAGCTGCGTAGCAGCCTATTAAGTGCTGCGCAGGCACTCAGGGCTGCGGCGGGGAGATGTGCCTCTCCCCCAGCCCTGGACCTGCTGCAGCCGAGGCGGGAGGCATCCCTCCCCTGGGCCCCAACCCAGCCCAGCTTGGACCTGCCGCAGATGGGGAAGAGGTGCCCCTCTCCCAGCCCCAATGCAGCCCAGCTCCAGACCTGCCCCGGCCAGGGGAGAAGCGCCCCTCCTCCAGCTCCAACCCAGTCCCGGCCGGGGGAGAGGTGCCCATCCTGCAGCCTCAGGGAGCTGCTGCAGCAGGGAGAGATGCGTCCCCCCCCAAGCCAAGGTGCTGCTGCTGCTGCTGCTGCCGCCGGGACAGAAAGCTGCGGGGGGAGTCCTCTCTCCCCACTGTACCCCAGGGCAGCCTGCACCCCCAACCCCTCATTCCGAGCCCCATCACAAGGCCTGCACCCCCAGCCAGAGCCCTCACCTCCCCGCCCCGCCCCACCCATAAGTCCCTCATCCCCAGCCCCACCCCAGAGCTCGCATCCCCAGCTGGAACCTGCACCCCCTCCCAACCCTCTGCCCCAGCCCTGATTCCCCTCCCACACTCTGAACCCCTAGACCCCACCTCCTGCCACATGATTTTTGTTATGTGCATCAATATGGAGGTGCTGTGTCACACCTCACCTCCATATTGGTGCACATAATGAAATTAATTCCGCACATGCATGGGGAAAATTAGAGGGAACACTGCATGAGAGAAACCATCTTGAACAAAGCCAGAATCTTGTTAGATGATGGTTTAGATTTTTAAATCCATATTTTCACTTTTATTTGCTTGTAACCCTTTCTAACTTTATTCCTTTTACTTGGCATCACAACCTATGTCCTGGTAATAAATTTGTTTTATTTTTACTATAAACCAACTTCATGGTGTGTTTGCAAGGAAAGGTGTTTTTATTCCAGTTAATAAACTCTGATGTACTTGTGTCATATAAGGGCACAATCCAGACAAGTGGGTGGGGGTGGGCACGTCACCCCCACCCTGCAACCTAGGGAGGCTCACAACGCCTTGTTGTAGTAGCTCCCACTTTGGTCACTCACAAACAGCCTTCCAGCATGCAAGGACGGGGTGGGGGTGTGTGTGTCCTGCCAGCTACGCCATAGCTTTCACCAATCTCGGTTCTACTGCATGGTGACCCCAACACACCCCCAATCCCAGATTTCCCCCCCATAAATTTATGTCTTGTACTGCCAGTACAAATATATTAAATCCATTATTCTTTTAAGGAAATAATATGCCATTTTATTGCTTTAAATAGAGTTGTCCAGACACTTCAACTTAAACACACTGGATTAGATAAAACAGTAACAAGTGTATTAACTACCAAGAGTTTGATATTAAGTGAGTAAAAGTAGGACTAGAGAACATACTGATCAAATTTGCAGATGACACAAAGCTGGGAGGGGGGGTTTGCAAACTCTTTGGAGGATAGGGCTAACATTCAAAAGGATATTGATAAATTGAAGAACTGGACTATACACAGTAAAATGAAATTCAACAAAGACAAGTGTAAGATGCCACACATAGGGGAAGAAAAAACAAATTCACAAATACAGAATGAGAAGGATCTTGTTGCTGGGTGGATCACAACCTCAACATGAGCCAAGAATGTGATGATGTTGGGGGGAGGGGGGGAAGCAATGTTGGGCTGCATTAATAGAGGTAGAGCATGCAAGTCACAGGAGGTGATAGTACTGCTCTACTCAGTGCTGGCTAGACCTCAGCTGGAGCACCGTGTCCAATTTTGGTCACCAATGTACAGAAAGGATGGAGAGATGAGTGCCAAAGATGATCAAAGTGATGGAATGCAAGACATGTATGCAAAGGCTGCAGGAACTGGGTATGTTTGGTTTGGAAAAGAGGAGATTAAGGTGTACATGATAGCTTGAAAGCTGCCATAAAAAAAATTGAGAAAAATTGTTCTCTTTTGCCACAGAGGGCAGAACAAGAGGCAATAAGTTCAAACTACAGCACAACAGTTTTAGATTAAATCTCAGGAATAACTTCCTAACTGTAAGAACAGTAGGACAATGGAACAAACTTCCTAGAAAAGTCATGGCAACTCATTCAATGGAGATTTTCAAAAAGCGGTGGATAGCCATCTGTCTTGGATGGTTTAAACACAAATCCTGCATCTTGGCAGGGGGTTAGACTAGATGACCCTTGTGGTCCTTTCTAACCCTATGGTTCTATGATTCTATAAGGCATAAAAGTCAGAAATGGTTACAAGAAAAATAAAAGCTAAAATGCTTATTAGTATCTACTTAAGAAGCTAACTTAGTTGCAAAGCAAACTTTCTTACTACATGCTTCCAGCAAGTATATTGACCAGACTCTTCAGGTCAGGAACCCTCCCGCAGAGTCCAATGACTGTTTCCTTTTTGTCTTCTTAGGTGCGGAGAATGAGGTGGGCAGTGAGAGACAGAGAGGGGTGCCTTGGGGTGTTTGTCAAGCTTTTTTTTTTTTTTTTTTTAATAGTTTCAGTCCTCTTGAAAAACATTTCCAGCTGAGACCCAGGAGACAGAGTCTATGTGGAAGGATATTCCCTGCTGGTTTTTTTCACCTGTTTGAACTTCGTTTTCCCTCCCTGCTTGATGACTCTGTTTACTACAAATTAAATGCAAATACAAATTAGGCAAATACACATTCCTTCCTTTGTTTAGGACAGACCTGACTTCTGCCTGGGCAGGACTGTGTGGTTTGGAACATGCTATCATCATACAGGAAAATCTTATAACTTCACGTACAATGTTGCCACACATTTTATCAAGACAATGCTGACCAGCAAATTATGAGTTTTCGAATGATACTTACAATGTATACTTTGTACAAATACCATTACAATAATGTGTTGGGTGTGAATATAGGGGTGTATTCCATCACAATGCTTTTGTCTCTTTAAAGCAGGGGTTCTCAGACTTTTGTACTGGTGACCTCTTTCACATAGCAAGCCTCTGAGTGCGACCCACCTTATATACTAAAAACACTTTTGAATACATTTAACACCATTATAAATGCTGGAGGCAAAGTGGGGTTTGGGGTGGAGGGTGACAGCCCGCGACCCCCCATGTAATAACCTCAGGACCCCCTGTGGGGTCACGACCCCCAGTTTCAGAACCCCTGCTTTAAAGGAACAAAGCTTATGATTTCTCTGAACTGTCCAGGAGAGGGCTGGACATTGCACAGCACGCAGTTTGTGGAAAATTTGGGAGTGGGTGTGTGGGGGGTCACCTTGCTCGTTGTAATCAAGGTTGGTGGAAGCTAGAGTGGGGCTGTAGACAGGCTGTTGGGATTAGAGCTGCTGAATCAGGGCTGGCTGCATAGCACACAGACATTCAGGTTGTGACCTGCATGCTTGTTGCTGACTGTAAGCGTCCCAGGCTGGAAACTATAGTAGTAAAACATTGTGAGGCACTCAGGGGTACAAGGTAAGAAGACAACCCCTCACTGGTCTCGATTGCACTCTGAACACCCTGACACCCATGCAGCAGGAAAGCACCCGAGATGGACTGACTGTTGCTTGCTGCACTTGTACTGAAGAGGTGACACTTTTGTTGAACATGGTTACAAACAGGTCTACAGTGGGCCAACCCCACCTGGAGAAAAGGAGGACTGTAGCCACAAACTCGTACACATGGGCACTGCCGAGGCCATGGACCTGGCCACCGAATCCGCTGCATCCATGGCAGATTACAAGGAAGCCCTGGCTCTTGACTTCCCTCATCCACTAGTGAGGAGAACTCCTGCCTGACCTCTTAAGGAAGGAAGTCCTTGAACTTCAACAAGGAGTCCCACATGTTGAAGTCGTATCTGCCCAACAGTGCCTGCTTGTTAGCAATCTGAAGCTGCAGCCTCCCGGTAAACCTTTCTATCAAAAATCTAATTTCTTGAAATCTTTTGCCTTAGGAGTCACCCCCTGCAGACCCCGTCTTCCCCTTTTGTTGGCTGTAGACACCACCAGGGATCCTGGGGGATGGGAGATGAGTATATAGGAGCTCATACACCTGGGCAGGGACAAAGTATTTCCTCTCAGCTTTTTTTTTTTTTTTGAGATGGGGGGAGGAAAGAAGTTACTCACCTTGTGCAGTAACCAGGGCTGTCTTTAGGATTTATGGGCCCCTATGCAGTATTGTTCAACTGGTGCCCCTATGCCCGACGACAGCCCAGGCTTGCATGTGTATTTTAGATAAGGATGGTCTTTTGAAGGATTTATTTAAAAAATGATGCAATTTAAGGTTAAAGATGGATACTCAGATTGTGCATCTAAAAATCTATGCAAGGATTTTTTAAAGATGTGATTTTATAATCTTCAGCAACACAATTTTTAAAGCAAATTTTAAACTAAAGTCCTGTAGACTAACATGTTCTGAGTAAATATTACAGTAATGCACAACTGTTTTTGTCAGTAAATTCAGAAACTGACAGTATATACCTGGGGGTTGGCAAATGCCTGTTAAATGGCTTAGTTACCACTTGAATGGGTCTTTAACTGTTTTAATGTTGTGCTAATAGGTCTGGCAGGCTGGAAGGCTTTTTCACTAGATCTCCTCCTGAGGAAGACTCGCCAGGCTGCAGCAGCCAGCTGTGGTGTGAGCCTGCAGGAAGGGTCAGAACAGGGATAGGAAGAGGTGGGAGGGTGGACACTAAGACCCAGGGGTGCCCCAAATTTTCAGGTGCCCTACGCAGCTGCGTATGCCTAAGGACAGTCCTGGCAGTAACAATGGTTCTTTGAGATGTGCATCTCTATGGGTGCTCCACTGTAAGTGTATCTGTGCCCTTAGAGATTTTTGGTAGCAGTATCCATTGAACCAGCAACATGCGCTCTCCTTCCCTCACCGTCTGCTTCGAGGCTGTCTAGCTCCGTCAGTGCCTTCTCTACTGCAGACCCTGTATGGAGAACTTCGAAGTAGAGGGGAGGAGGGCAGGTTGTGGAGAACTATAAGGACACACATCTCAAAGAACCATTGTTACTGCACAAGGTGACAGTATTATGCTCTAATAAATTTGTTAGAGGTGCCACAAGTACTCCTGTTCTTTTTGCAGAAGGTGAGTAACTTCCTCTTCTCTGAATAGTTTCCCTACGGGTGTTCCCCTGTAGGCGACTCCCAAGTAGTACTCAGCCCTGGAGACTGGGACTTTGGAGTTGAGTCTGTTACTACAGAGAATACTGTGGAGCCGAAGATGGCATCAGAGGCTGAAATTCTAGTGATCTCAATTTTCTGCGAAAACGTGGACAGAGGCCCAAGTTGCTGCTCTGTAGATTTCCAAGATAGGGACATCTTTAAGGAATGACACTGAGGTAGATATAGACCTCATGGAGTGTGTACGCACTCTGGATGGAGGCAGCAGGTTTTGCCCTTGATAACACCCATTTGGATAGCCTTGGAGCCGATATTGTGGAGGATTTGGATCCTTCCGCGAGCCAAAGGAAGAGTTTAGGGGACTTCCTGAAGCCCTTAGTTTTGTCCAAGTAGAATGCTAGTGCACTTCTAACATCTAGCATATGCAGAATCGCCTCCCTGATGTCCCAATGTGTTTTTTTGGGAAAAAACAGGAAGATTGATCTGTTGCTTCATATGGAAAAGCAGAGGCAACTTTAGGGAGAAACTCAGGATGCGACCTCAGAATTACCTTTTCTTTAAAAAAGACCGCGTATGGTGGGTGTGCCATCAGGGCTGCTATTTCTCCTATGCAGCTAGCTGTGGTGATGGCAATTAGAAATGCTGTCCTCATGGACAGATGTAAAAGAGCAAGTTGCCATGGGCTCAAAGGGAGGTCTAGTCAAAGCCCTAAAAACTAGGTTAAGATGCCAGGCTGGAGCGGGTGGTCTCAGATGCGGGAAGAGATTCCCAATGCCCTTAAGGAATCTACGAGTCAGCGGGTGACTGAACAGCAAGTATCTGTCCGCCCAGCAGTGGAAAGCCAGTTTCACCATGAGATGTACACCTTAAGGTAGCTCAGTGAGAATTTTGACCTCTTGAGATCTAAAATATAGTGTAAAATCAAGGGAGGGAAGATGAGGTTGGGTCTATGGGCTTAGAATGACAACAAACTTGGAATCATTTCCATTTTGTAGGTAAGTATGTCAAGTGCTCAACTGTCGGCTGTGTAGCAGCACATCTTTCACCCCGTCAGAGCATTCTACCTCTAAGCCTCGGAGCCAAGTCTGGCAGTGGAGGACTCACAGGTTGGGGTGAAGGATCAGTCCATTGTTTTGAGAGAGCAGGCGAGGAATGGGCCGAAGAGGAACCGGAGAACATCTGTGTCAGGTGAGAGAACCAGACTTGTCTTGGCCAAAAGGGGGCAATCAGAATAACTCTCGCTTTGTCTCACTGAATTTTCAACAGGACCTTGGATAGAAGAGGAAACTGGGGAAAAGCATACAAGAGGTCCCCATCCCATGGGAGGATGAAGGCGTCTCCCAGTGAACATTTTCCCAGGCTGGCCCTGGAGCAGTAACAAGGATATTTCTAGTCCCGATAAGTAAGAGATCCATAGTCGAGGTTCCCCAAAAAGCAAATATATTGCAAAGCACCTTTGAGTTCAGTTCCCATTCGTGGTTGCGAAAAAATTCTGACTGAGACTGGCAACTGTCACGTTCTGTATCCCTGTTAGACAGATGAGATGAGCACATTGTGATGGATGCATCAATTCCAAAGCTTGAGTGCTTCTGTGCAGAGGGAGGCAGATATGGCACCCTCCTGGCAATGTATGTAAAACACACAGGTTATATTGTCCATCATGACCTTCATGTGGGTGTTCTTAATAAAAAGGCAGAAAGTGTGCACAAGCATTACTGACAGCCCTTAGCTCCAAAGATTGATATGGAGGGTCATTGCTGTGGAAGGCCACTTGCCCTGAACCTTGTGGTTGTGTAGGTGAGCTCCCTAGCCTATTAGGGAAGCATCCATCCCATTTCAGGAGAAAGGCATCAGTCATTAGATTCAGCATTGATGGCGGTCGCACAAATGGAATGCCTGCTCGGATATTAGGTGGGTCTTTCCACCAATCCAGAGAGCGCTTTACTGCGGAGGGCAGTGAAAGCAGTTTGGTTAGTCTGTCCCTGTTGGGGGAATAGACAGAAGTGAGCTGCATCTGAAGACACCTCATGAACATCCGGGCATTTGGGATGACAAATGCATACATGTCCTAGCAGCTGCAGGCAGTTTCTGGCTGATGTTTGGAGCTGGTCTGGACTGTCTCTAGGAGACTTGTAAGGGTGGTGTGTCTGTGTAGCAGGAGAAATGCTCTCACTTGTACTGCATCGACGTTGGCGCTGATAAACTTCAAGTTGCTGTACTGGGGTTGGTATGCTGCTACAATGGAGAGAACCTTGGAGAACACCCTGGGTGGAGCAGTCTGTACTGATAAAGGTCCTGCCCAAAGGTAAACCATAGGAATCTCCTGTACAATGGTTGTATAGAGACATGGAAGTAGGCATCTTGTAGGTTGAGGGCCAGAAATCAATCTCCTTGCTCTAGAGCTGGAATGACAGATAGCATGACCATCTTGAGCTGCTGCACCTTCCTGTTTAATGCTCTTGAGATCTAGAATGAGCCTCCAGCCTCCCTTTGCATTGGGGATCAGGAAATAATGGGAATAAAATCTCTTGCTCCTGAGTTGCACCGGGAATGGTTCTGTGGTCCCTAGGCATAACAAATTATCTACTTCCTGATGATGTAGGGAAGAAAGATTTGAATTGAATGGCATAATCCTTTGAAAAAATCTCCAGGTCCAATCTGTCAGGGGTGATATTCTCCCAGCTGCTGTGAAAGAGGGCCAGGCAACTTGCGAAGGGGTGTGACAGGTGTGTAGATGGCAGCCGATGTTGCAAGGTATAATTGTTCAGGCCCTCAACCAACCCATCCAAAGTGCTTAGAGGAGGCCATCAGGGGTTGCAGATTGGGATGCTGACTGCTTCTGCTTTTGAGCCCTAGTCTTCTCACGCTGCAGCTCGTAACAGTGCTGAGATGGTGGATATTGAGGAGATTGTGACCTGTGCTATGGCTCAGAGCTATATCTTCTTTTCTGTCCCATAGTGTAGATTCCCAGGAAGCATAATGTGGCCCGCGAATCCTTCAAGGTGTGGAGAGAAGAATCTGTCTTCTCTATAAAGAGCTTGGGCCCTTCAAACTGGAGATCTTCTACAGTTCTTCGGGCAACCCAAAAAGGTGTAGCCAAGAAGCCTGTCTCATTACCACTGTCATTGAGACAAAGGGGGCCGCTGTATCAGCTATGTCCAGTGCAGTCTGAAGCACCATTCTGGCTATTAACTGACACACTCTGACAATGTCCTGAAACTGCTCCTTTTGCGGCTCTGGTAAATGCTCCAGAAATGCATTGATTTTCCCATAATTAATAAAATCATATTGACCATGACATCTTGGTAATTCACAACTCTAAACTGTAATGTCACCAACGAATACTGTCCTCCCAATTTCGATCGTATGGGGTTGACTTGGCATGATGTTGCTTGCCTTGTGCATTAACCGCATGCACTATGATGAAGCTGGATTGCGGATGCTGAAAGAGGAGGTCTGCCTTTTTGGGAGAGATGTCATTTTTTTGTCAGCTCTCTTGCTGGTTGGTGCGATGGAGGCTAGTGTCTGCCAGATTACTTTTGCAGGATATAGAATCGCCTCATTCATTGGGAAGACAATTCTGGATGAGGAGAAGGTGTGCAGAATATTCACTAGCTGGTGATGTGTATCTGCCACCTCTTGGTAAGATCCAGAAAGTTCTTTAATTCATCACCTAATGGGCGGGGAGGGGGGGAAGGGAGCATTACAGCCTCATCTGGTGGAGATGAGAAGTTTGCTGGAGGCGTAGTTTCCCCTTCAAGCCCTTCTTCCTGCTCTGCAAAAGCTTCCTCCTCCCCCCAACCTCTCCGGCTCAGGAGCTCTGGACAGTCAGGTTGTAGGAGACGCTCAGAGAGTCCAACAGATAGAGACTGGATGGTCGCAATATGTAAAATGTGTATGTCACCCCAGGATCCCAACGCTGGGGGAGGGGAAGAAGGGTATGAGCGCTGGGGTTACACCACAATCATGGGTCAGCTTGATGGAGTTGAGGAGGACTCTTGTGATGAGGGGCCAGAGAAATGATCTCCTCTGCTCACTGTCAGACTCAATCACTGGGTAAGGGTGGTGCTAACTGGGGTATTGGTGGTACATGGCCCAGTGCAGTGTGTGATTCTGGGCATGGGAATGTGCTCGGTACCAGAGCCCAGGTTCCGAGTAATGGGGATTGCGGTTCTTCCCCAACCATCAGGTCTCCAGGGTACCGGAGATCATGCAGTACACAGTGGGCTCACTCAGTACCATGAAGGAGTGTCTGAGGTATGTTGTCAGTAATGATGGTTGAGAAGGTGCAGAGCACTCCCTAGATGGGAGTTTGTCGCACCTAGTACCAAAGGTTTTCTCAGTGCCTCTCTTTTAGAGATGGTATGGTAACTGTCTTTTTCCTTGGGGGCAGTACCGCTGCCTCAGAGCCTGAGCCCCTGGCTTCTCCAAGCAGTGCGGCAGAGCTCATAGCAGAGGCCCCCTTCTGGGTACCATGCTTCTGTGCTGCCAGTGCCAAGATGGCAGCACTGGGGAACCCCTCTGGTTGGCCAATGACCCAGAACCCTCTCCTTCCCCCCCGCTGAACCTTTTTGTGTGTGGGGGGGGGGTCTGTTTTTTTCTCACAACTCTACTCCTTTGAAGTTAAGGGCTCCGGGGATGATCCAGGGTCGGCACCAGAGTCTCCTGGAAACTGAAGTGGCTTCTCCCTAAAGGAGGAGTTTTAACTTCCGTTCTTGGGTTCTGCAAGACCGCAGTTTAGCTGGTGGCAGTGGGAGCACGTCTGACGGATATGGGAGGCACCTCTTGAAGCCAGGAGAGCTGGGCTTGCCCGTGGGGGGGGGGGGGTTATCACCCTTTAATAGTGAGGAATGCAGAAGAAATCTGTTCTTTCATCCCCCTCCTTTTCCTCTCTCCTTTGTTTTTGTTTTGTTTTAACTGGGGGAGGACGGGACTTACAGGGCAGGAAACAACTAGTTTTTTTCCTTTTTAATCTGAATGGGGTAAAAAGGAAACACTCTTAAAGAGAACAAAAGAAACAAAAATAACTACTGCTAATGACGCAGATAATGAATGGACAACTGTTTGCTCCACTGAGGCCAAAGGCGATTGAGAAGGAACTGAGGGTACATCTACACTACAGCGGGGAGTCGATTTAAGATACGCAAATTCAGCTACGTGAATAGCGTAGCTGAATTCGACGTATTGCAGCCGACTTACCCCGTTGTGAGAACGGCGGCAAAATCGACTTCTGCCACTTTTTGTCGGCGGCGCTTACTACCACCTCCGCTGGTGGAGGAGTTAGAGCGCCGATTTGGGGATCGATTGTCGCGTCCCGATGGGACGCGATAAATCGATCCCCGAGAGGTCGATTTCTACCCGCCGATTCAGGCGGGTAGTATAGACCAGACCTGAGGGGGGTTCGCCTTGAGACAGACCATGATGGAAGGAGAGGGCATGTGCAGGCTCAGACACTGCTACCAAAAATCTCCAATTAGAGGCACAGGGGCGCAGATACACCTACAGTGAAGCACCCATAGGAACACTACTCAAAGAAATGTAGGTTTGCCACGGGGCTTTCACTGGGTTTATAATGGCCTCACTGAGAGGGGCAGGGCTACTTTTGACAGGCCTGCCATAGCCAGAATGAAAACCAGACTATGGGAGGATTCCTTTACTATCTAAGCCTTTAAACCCAAGTTTAAGGGCACCCTCTTCAGCAGCTCCTAGTGGGCCTTAGTCATCCTGGGGAGGCAACATGCCTGTCCCTGACACAGCCTTATCTGGGGAGGAGACTTCTTGGATGACACTGAATAGGAACATCTCAAATGGGGCCCTGGGATGGGGTTAACCCCCACAAGTTCCAAAAGGGCCACTGAATTGGCAAAGGCCAGTGACCACTAGGCCAAGCACTCAATGGCACTCTCATGCCGGGGTCCACGGAGGTGTAGGGATGACTCAAGTAGCAGCCAGGGTGACTCCTTGGATGAAAGGAATATGACCCAAACTCCGATTCCAATGAGCCTCCCTCCGGTGATCATGGAGGTGAGGTTCCTACTGGTGCCAGAGATCAGTGCCAAGACAGGAAAGCTTGCATGGGGGCCAGCATGGATGGTTTCCCTCTGGATGGTACCGCAGGGCCCAGAACCGAACGGCAACTAGGGGCTACATGCTCTCTCCTGTCCACAGATGCCATGAACACCTGTACTGCCAGCACCATATAGTGCTGGTGCTGCACTGTCCCTCCAGTGCCGACAGTTCATCTGGTAGTGGACTCAATGATATCTTCGTAAAGGTCAGAGTCAACAGTGCCGACTGCAATGCTGAGGCAGAAGAGGGGTTTGATGTAGGTTGCACTCCACTCTGTTCCCCATGCCTGGCCTTCTTCGGTATCAAAGAATGTCCCCTCTTGGCCAGCTACTTTCTGTGCTTCTTCCTCCGCATCAAGGATAGTGAACGGTGCCAGGACTGCTGCACTGTGGGAGGAGCGCTGCTCACTGGCACTGAGGTGCTTGGTGCTGAGGCCAACCAGCTCGACAGAAGGTCTCAGCGCTGCCTCCATTAGTACAAACTTTAACTTGGCCTCATCTTCCTTCGTACAGGGTTTAAATTCACAGCAGATCTGACAGCAATCCCCAACGTGAGCCTCACCCAAGCACTTTAGGCAACTAGAGTATGGGTGTCTCAGAGGCAAAGCCTTGTTGGAGGAGGCACAGGGCTTGAAGCAAGGAGACTGAGGCACATCTCAGCACTGGGAACAGACAAAACTCCGCTAACAGAGAAAACCAACTATTCTAACTAAGGCTAAAAACTATTTACAAACACTAACTATATACAACTATGATGAAAAACAAAGACCACTAAGGAAGCTCGCCAAAGTAAAAAGAGCAATTCCAGTGACCATCATGGATAGTAAGAAGGAACGGAGGGGGGCGCAGGATCGACTGGACCCTTTATATCGCAGCTATGAGCGTGTGGCACCAGAGGGCACCTGAGCCACCCCAACGGATACCAGTGAGCAAAAATTTTCTGGCGACTGTGCTGGGGGCGCACACACATCTACATTGGAATAAATACATTCAAGCACTTGAAGAACAAGAAGGCTCAAAGTGGGCAAAGAAAAAGAGGGCAGGATGTGCCATCTCAAGCCACAGGCAGTTGAAAAGGAACTGGAGTGGTGGTGGGTCTGCCCCTGCCCATATTTGTTCTTCAAATAGTGTGGGTGCTCAATGTCAGGCTGTGCGTGCACCCATGTACTCTTGATCAGAGATTTCTGTCAGCAACGTCCTCAGTCCAGCTGTGAAGGAAAATGTACATATTTTAGGCACTGGTCTGGACTGTATTCAGTATCACTTTCACAAATAAAATTTCATTAAATATTCCTGAACTAACTTTTAACGTGTTATAAATTCTGAAGAGATAGAACCACAAAAAGCAACTTCAAGTCCAAACCAAGTATAAGAACTACTTTGCAGTCTTTGTATTCTTATTTTGTTTTGGACTGTTACAGTAATTTTGATTTCTGAGAGCACTGCCAGTGGGACTTAAAATTTACACTGGTTAAAAAAATGGCTTTTTGAGACCGCTTGTAATATGTAACAGGCTATACAAAGAATTTAGCCTCTCTTCGGTACTGAAAGACATGATTCTGCAGAAAATAACCTTTGGGTGCTGGCAGTTTTGAATATATCTGAAGGTGTGTCAACAGCATTAGTATTTTAAGAAGAGGACTTTAGTCTACTTCTAGTGTCTTCAAAAGATTTTTTTTGACTAATACGCAAACTTTTGAGATTTACACATTTCTGGCAGCATCACAGTAGCACCAAGTCATGACTTTAGAAGATTTTTTGCAAAGAAAAAGCCAAATTTATTTTATAGTAGCAATAGTTTCTTTTTTTTTATTTTTAATATACTTTAGGAAACAATATACAAAGCTGAGCTTTTCCACCATTTTCAAACAGTGGGTTGCTCCAATTACACAAGTTCAGCGTTTTGTGATGGCTAAGAACAGCAGTCAGCACCAGACTTGAACAGTTAGCTACAACACAAACATCCTTCGAAATGAAATGTCATAATAGCAAGACAGGTAAACCAGGAGTTAACATATGACAGCTGTTGGGGAGGTGTCTTAATCATCCTTGTTGAATTTTATATTTAATTATTTTATACACAATTTATTGTTTACAATTTTTAAACAAAACCTCCCTTGAGAAATTATTTCAATTAAGTACAAAAATGTTCAACAAGAATAGTTCTGATAAAGAATCCCCAAATAGACCAAATTCTAATACGCGCTGACCAAAGGAAATGAAAACCAGTGTTTCATTGTTTTAACATGTTTATTACAACAGATACAATTCACATCTGACTAGCTTTTTCCTCTTTCCCCTCCCACAACCATGTTAACATGTTCATTGGGCTATTTCCTTATATTTGAGCAAGTAATGTACTTTCAACACACATGCCCAGCAGTACTATAAGACCATTCTTACAGGGTGCAAATGGAAATACGTTTCAATAATTTATACAAACAGTGGGTTATGCTCAATCACTGCAATTTTAAGCTACTGTACACAGGAATGAAAAGATTATAGAAAAAGTGCCATAGCAACAGTGCCTTAAGAAAGGAGAAAATTAGAAGCATTAAAAAACTGATAAATCAGATTTAGGATTTCGGGGGAAATGGAACACAGAAAATGAAAAATGTTTCTTTGTAAAACAGAAATGGAGAAGCACTGCTCTTGATTCGGTGCAAGTGTGGAAACAGTTGTTTCATGATATTTTGTACATTACCCAAACTGTTCCAAATTGTTGCAGCCTTACATACAGATCGCCTGGCGCTCGCATTAAATTTTAAGAAATGCAAGATTTCTGAATGATAAATTAACTAAAAAAGAAAGCTAATTTTGCAGACAGGTTTACATGTAAAAGGCTAGGTATTTAGCCACCTCAGCATTGATTAGTTTTGGATGTCTAAGCTCTGATACACATGGCTTCCCATGGCTTCACTCTACAAAACATATTTACAACGTGAAGAATACATCTACAAGAAATCTACATTTCAAGGGTTTTACAAATCATCCTTGTATCTTTCCCCTTGAATTGACTCCCTCCTGTCCCCTTCCCCTTGTCATCTCTCTTGCCCAGCTCAATGGTCCAAAGTCTACTCAAATGCAGCTCAAAAATGTTAAGACTGGGCAACCAGTTTTACAGTTCCTGTACTCAAAACTATGTGCAATTATTCACAACTTTTCACACCATGAAGGAATTCTGATTCTTTAGCTTTTCAAGTTCTTTAATTTGTTGCCTCAAAAATAGTATCCTGCAAGACAAAATAGAGTCAGATTAGTATACGAACTTTCATTATATTCTTAGACTAATATTCATATTCAATATAAGTCACAAACATTTCAGTTAAAACCATGCCTAAATGACACCTTAGTCAAACTAGATATTCATTTCACATTACTTTAACTCTGCTGGACTGATAGATCCTCCTTGGTAAAGTATGGCTACCACAGAATGTAACTGCATAAATCTCAAGCATTTAGATTAAATTTTTGTTTTTTAATAAAGGATAAAATTACTGGATCTAAATACAATTAACATACCTTGACACTTAACCTTAATATATGCAAGTTAAATTAAGGTCCAAGGGAACACAAGGGAAGACAACATTCAGTACTTGAATGCTACAGAGAAAGGCATTATGCCTGTATATGGCAGAATACTATCCTGGGTGCTGGGTTACAATTTTACTACGCCCTTTAATAAGGCATATCCAGATACCTCTCTCTCAGGCAGCCCCACTGCCAATGCACTGGTGGAGGGGCATGGCAACACACCCATCTAAACATGCCCTCTCTCGGACAGAGTACTGCCAAAAGCACTGACCAGACTCTTCCTACCCTACTCTTCACCCACAAGCTGGGAGAGTGGAGGAGCTACTCACGTGCTCTCATTTCTTTAGTACAGCTGTAATAGCCAGACATAATCTGGCCAAGTGTATTTTGTTTAATTTTCTAGTATATTTATGGCTTTATGTATCATGCAACCTATTCTAGCAATTCTAAACTTATACACTTTCTTAGAGTCATGGCATGGTAGAACAGAAAATTTTTAAAAGGTATTTTGTGTTCTACTGTCTGACAAAATACCAGTTTAAAACAATGGAATCCTTATGGGCACCAATACAAGAAAGCTCTCATGACAGTTTAATTTTTAGGGCTAACAATTTTGTTGGCATCCCCATTATAGAACTGCATTTTCCTCTACTGAACTTACATAAATAGTAACTCAAGTTACATGAACCTTTGGTTTAGACACTGCTTTTTCAGAACTAATGCATATTGTGTAACTTGGTGCTGAAGTGCAACAGGACTGAATGAATTATGCAGGTACGAAGATCATCATGAAATCTTGTTATACATTAATATTCCATAATCAGCAGTCCTTTTAACACATACTGAGAAAGTATGCTATTTCAGCAGAATTTTGGTAAAACGTTTTTTGAAATTTATCTGATAAGGGCAATTAAGACAACTGCCCTTTGAACCTTAATATCTTATAATGCAGGTAAAAAATAACCAGAGATGCAGTTTAAAACATAATGGACGTGCTTGTGAAATGTTTTTGGCTAACAGCATGCCACTTCACACACTTCCAAAATAGAAAGGTGTCCTGAAGCTCCAAAAGACATGCTTGAGAGAAACTCTTGTTCTGCCTAGTGATGAAAAACAAATCTGTACTTCAAAACCAGTAATTTACATGTTTTGTTTTTCTTCGCTATTTGAGGCTAAAGCTCCAAATACCCAGAAATTGTGGAATGCATATACATTAGATATATCAGTTTGAAAGATCCCAGACTTCCACAAAGCTTCCTTTGCTGGACTTGCCATCTGTGCCATCTCTTCCATTCCTTTGTGATGACAGTAAAGGCAAGCTGGCATATATTAAAAAAAAAAAAAAGGGTAAAGTTCCCTAGGAACATGTAATGTAAATACAGCAAGGTGGCACTTACAGCTATAGATGTAGACTGAATTCTAAAGTGTCCAGGGTTTATTCTAAATTTTGCATTTGATTTTCATTTAACTAGAGTAATTTCTTTAAATCTTCTTACTGTTACCTTATGAAGGGGTTAAACGCCCCTCGAGAGATGGGCTAGAAATTATCCCTGTAGGCTTTATTTCATCCACGAGAAGCCAAATTGTTTGTCCAAACAATCATTTACAATAAGAAAATTTAAAGAAGTTACTCCAGTTAAATTAAAATCAAATGCAAAATAATTTAGAAAAAACTGTCCATCATGAAAATCTTAAAGTATTTTACAAACTACCTATTCTATACGCAGGTATCGCTTCATGCACCACTGAAATGCAGCCATTTCTGATGTAGAGCACAGCAGTTGTTTAACAAATGCACAGCATCACTACAGCTGTTTAGGAGAGGAAATGAAAAACAATATATCCAAGTGAAACTGCAGGGAGAATTTTAGTAATCAGAATTAAAATGGAAGTTAAACAGGAAACCAGGACTAACACCCTTGATCATAAAAAGTGTCATATGGTCTAATATTGACCTCAGTTTTGTATCTTGTCCTGATAGTATTTTTAATAGCTCAGTGTCCTCAGCACTATGCAAGGGCAATCAGCCAGTAATTACTCAAAAGGTGAGAATGTCACACACTAAATCACCAGTATTTACTGAAGAATCTTGAAGTCTTCTCGGAAGTCTTATCTAAATATTGACAAGAACCAACTTTACCTAGCTTATGAGATCAAACAAGAGCAGCTCAACTTGCTGTGCCTCAAGACCTAATAAATACTTCAAGCGTACAAATCATATCAAGTGGAACTATATAAACTGTACCAAATTTACAGATGTGATATATGCATAACTAGATATTTTAGTAGAAACATCTAAATTTGTGTAAGCTGATCAGATTTACCTAGCATGGTAATGCATGTGGAACACAATCTCTTTTCTATCCATGGATAAAAAGAAGTATAGACATTGCATAGCTAATCTAGTCACTGGAGATTGTCAAGAGGCATCTGTGTGGGAAATATGTAAAATGTATATCAGGGAGAAACCAGTTACCTACCTTTTCATAAACGTTGTTCAAGATGTGCTGTTCATGTCCATTCCATTCTAGGTGTACACGCGCCCACATCCGCGGTTGGAGATTTTTGCCTTAGCAGTATCTGTAGGGCCAGCTGTGGGACCCCCTAGAGTGCTGCGCTCGTGTCGGTATATCAGGTGGCACCAGCTGTATGCCCTCTCAGTTCCTTCTTGCCAACAACTCCAACAGAGGGGCAGAAGGGCGGATAATGGAATGGAATTTCCTGCTACCCAGCAAGACCTGCTGAACACGGGCTCAGCACGCATATTCATCCATGCTTAGCCATACAGTAGCCAAGCCGTCAAGTGCTACGCCACCAGGTTCAGGTGCAAAAGGCTGCCGTGGTTCTGGGAGAGCAGATCTGGTCAGAGGGGCAGTTGCAGCAGGTTGGCTACTGAAAGGCTCAACAACGTGCCGAACTAGTGCTGGCGAGGCCATGTAGGGGTTATTAGGATAATTCTTGCCCTGTCTTGCTTGATCTTCACAAAGACCCTGTGAATCAACAGCACCCCCAACCACGGAATGAGAAAGGCATCTGACAGGGAGCCACTGTCCATCCCCTGGATCAAACAGAACACGTGGCATTTTCAGCTCTGCCTGGATGCGAACAGGTCCACATGGGGAGTCCCTCACCTCTGGAAGATTATGCTGACCGCCTCCAGATGGAGTGACAACTCGTGGCTAGATGAGAAAGCCGCCAGGACGCTCCCAGTTTCGGGCAGGTGTGCAGCTCTCAGATGAATGGCACGTCGCACACAAAAACCCCGAAGGCGGAGAGCTTCTTGACAAAGACCTGGCACCGCCCTGCCTGTTGATGTAATACATCGCAGCTGTATTGTCCGTCAGGATCCATACCACCTTGCCCTTCAGTGGGGCAAGAAAGGCCGCAGGCCAGGCAAATCGCTGAGCTCCCTGACATTGATGTGGAGGGCCCGACTGTCCCACAATCAGTGACCCTGGTTGCTCAGCTCACCCAAGTTGGCTCCGCAGCCCAGGTCCAAATCATCGGAGACAATGGAGGGAACTCCCTCCAACACTGACCCGGGGTCCAACCACCAATTCAGGGACAACCTGATGTGAGCAAGCACCCTGACCACCTGGTCCAGATCGTGCCCATTGGAGATGTAGACCAACGCCAGCCACGCTTGCAGAGGCTGGAGATGGAGCTGAGGGTGGCTGACCACATATATACACGCAGCCATGGGGCCCAACAACCACAGGCACGTGTGAGCCATGGTGAGCAGGTGACTCTTTTCATGGGAGATCAGGTCTGATATGGCCTAAAAACGTACTTCCAGAAGGAAGGCTCTGGCTCACATGAAGTCGACAACCACACCAATGAACTCTATTGGCTGGACCGGCGTTAAGGTAGATTTTTCTCGTTTATTAACAGACCCAGGTTGCAGCAGGTGGAATGCACCAGACTGAGGCTCCTTTGCACCTGCTCTCGAGACCTGCCCTTCATGAGCCAGTCGTCAAGATATGGAAGTTCTGGACCCCTCAATGTCTCAGGTAAGTAACCACTGCAGCAATACATTTTGTGAACACCCTCAGCACAGTGAATTGAAAATGGCATCTGCCCACTATGAAACAGAGAAAACAACTGTGACCTTGGAATATGAAAATAAGCATCCAAGTCGAGGGTGGTGTACCAATCTCACTGATCCAGGGAGGGGATGATGTAGGCCAGGGGGACCATGCGAAACTTCGACTTTCTGAGAGACTTGTTGAGATGATGCAGGTCCAGAATGGGTCCCCTTTTTGCTTTCTGGATTCGGAAGTAGCAGGAATAAAACCCTTTTCCCTTCATGTCCCAAGGGACCTCCTCCACCTCTTGGAGGAGGAGTTGCTCGTCAGAAGGGTCCCTGAAGAGGGACGGGGAAGAGAAGAGGGGAAGGTGAGAGGGAGGGGTGGCCAATAATTCCAGGATACAGCCCCAAGGTAGTATGTACAGCACCCTGTGGTCCAAGGTGACCCACGACCAGGCCAAACTGCAGGGACAAAGATGGTTGAGGAAAGAACAAGGTGGATCCGGGGATCCAGTGGCCAATGCAGTGGCCTTATTGGAGTGTGTGGGTCATGCCAGTGATATAACAATGCTCCCTTCACACCACTCATCTTCTGCCATCTCAGAGCACCAGCTGGTAGCACCGGGCTCAGTGCATGGGACCCGCTCGGAATTCCCTGGAATTGACTGGGGTGTCGCTCTTGAGCACACCTTCAAAAGGAGCGCTTCTGGCCCCCGGGATGCTTTGCTGGGCTGGACTGCATGGGTCAGTGGGAGGAGGAAGGGCAGCAACGACTAAAGCTTGTGTCTCTATCCCTTCTCCTTGCAGACCCCTGCTAAGGCTGCCAAGGCTTTGGCGGAGGAGGTGGCTGGAACTGCTTCCATGCAGACTGCTGTGTATGCATGCCCAGCGAGCGAAGTGTGGCCTGGAGTGTCCTTTAACCCATTCAGCCTTTCATCAGTCTGCTCCAAAAAGAGACCATTCCCATCGAATGGGAGGTCCCGGACAGAGGTCTGCATCACTAGAGACAGGCCGGAAGTCTGAAGCCAGGAGCTGCACCTCATGACCACCCCCAAAGCGACCACCCTAGCTGCCGAGTCTGTCATCCCCCAAGCCATCTGGAGAAAGCACCTAGTCACTGCAGTGCTCTTCTCTACCAGGGTGCCAAATTCCTGGACCAAATCCCAAGGAACGGACTGCTTGAACTTACGGAGGGAGTCCCATTAGTTAAAATTGTACCTGCCCAAGAGGGCCTGATTGTTCACTACCTGGAATTGCAGGCTTGCTGTTGAATAAATTTTTCTCCCAAAAAGGTCCAGTCTTTTGGCCTCTATTTTTGGGAGTTGAACAGGTGTGCCTCAGCTTATCCTTTTTGTTGGCAACCAGTGAGCATGGAGATGGGTTGGTATAAAAGGTACTTGTAGCCTTTGGCTGGGATGAAGTACTTCTTTTCAGCCCTTTTGGAGGTAGGAGGGATTGACAATGGGGTTTGCCAGAGGGCCTTGGCAATTTTCAGGACCCCATCATGCACGGGTAATGCAACATGTGCTGGGGTATAGGCTAAGAGGACACTGAACAAGGTGTCCACCTGCTCAGCCATCTCCTCCACCTCCATGCCCAACTTCTTGGCCACCCGTCAAAGCAGGGCCTAGAGGTGATGGCGTTCTTTAAAATCGTCCGGTGGGCTGGCCCTCGAGGGTCCCATGACTGCCTCGCCCAGGAATGAGGACAACGACTGTACTGCTGGGGGAGGCTCTGGGGCATCATCCCCTGTGGCGGAGGGGTTTTTGGGAGGTGGGCACTGTCTCCTCTACCCCAACCTCCGAGCGGCTCTCATGCACCGAGCACAGTGCCGCCAGCTGTTGCTCCGGGGTGGCAGCAGATGAGTGGTGTGAAGGGGGCATTTTCATCACCGACATGACTCTCACACTCCAATAAAGCCACTGTGCTAGCCAATGGCGGCGCGTACAAGTCGACGCGGCCTCAGGTGCCCAATTGCGCCGGTGGGGTCTTGGCGAGGGGTTGACCTTCCCTTCCATGCCAAAGGAATCCCCTTCCAGTGACCATGGTGAAGCCATCGCCGCCGGAGACCAGTGTTTGGAGTGGGAGGATCGGTGCTGGGGCTAGGGGGACCGGAATTGTGACGAGGAGTGCTTCTACAGGGCAAGCAACCAAGATCTGCGCTGAGAGGACAACTGGCGGGAGGGCAAATGGTACTGGTACTAAGGAGATTGGCACCTTCCCCAAGGCAATCCATGTTGAGATGGAGACCGCAAACGTGATGCTGGTAACCAAGGATGAGCCACAGAGGTTCTGGGCTGCAATGCCAGAGATCTGCAGCACAGAGATGGAGAGCGCTGCCTTATCTCGGGAGATCGGCAGTACTCTGCTGCCCGAAGGGTCTTAGCAGCTGGCTTGTCCTCAGAGGGAGCCTTTGCCGCTTCCTGCGGCATGCTTGGTGCTGGCGGCAGCCTCTGCTCCCTCAGTGCCAGGAGACCTTGGGAAGGAGTCAATACCACCAAAAGGTTAGGTCTCCTAACGTTCCTGGGAGTCGGTGGTGGATCCTTTAAGGGGCTAAGGCCCCGACTGGGAAGGCACATCCACCTGGCTCCAGAGTGGCAGGATGGCCTGAACTCTGTCCTTTGCCCGATGCCCCGAGGTCTTTCTTGCCCAATGCCAGAGAGCTGTTTTCTTTCTGGGCACCGATGTCGGGGATGCAAGGCCAAGGTACTAGGTGAATCTTGGCTCGCAAGTTGGACAAAGGGCAGCCTCCAGGAGGAGAGCCCTCAAATGAATATCCTCCTCTTTCTGAGACCTGGGTCAAAATTTTTATAAATATGATACTTGTCCTTCGTGTGCGATTCCCCCAAGCACTCGAAGCAGCTGCTCTGGGGTTCACTTACAGGCATAGACCTGTTACAGTCTGCGCAGGGCTTAAACCCTGGAGACCGGAGCATGCCCCACCTGAGGCGGCCCTGCTGGGACTCTAACTACTCTTAACAACTAATTAACACTACCTACTATAAAAAACTATCTACCTACAAGGTCCTAAGGCTTGAAGTCAGAAGAGACGAAACCACTAGCCCTTGCTATGAAAGGAAAGGTACTCCGACTAACCAACATGGGCGGTAAAAAGTAACTGAGCGGGCAAAGGACCGACAGAGTCTCATATACAGACGCATGAGCGTGGCACTCAAAGGGGCACCATAGCCTGTCCTATGGATACCACTAAGGCAAAAATCTCCAATGATCATGCCCATGGGTGTGCGCACACCTAGACCAGAACCAACATGAGCAAGCACTCGAAGAAGGTAGCTTTTATACTTGAAAAAGAGAGAAATGCTAAAACTTAAGTTGTCAGTAAATCAATCTCATCCAAAATAGGACACCAGAATGAGCAATTCAGAAATAATTTGAAGATAAATGCCCAAACAAATTCTTACCTTTGCTCACGCAATGTTGCTTGAATTTCACATACTCGAACTAAAGATCTTAAATTTTTTAATTCAGTACAAATTTCTGACATATGAACACTTCCCATATTATGGGCTTCCTCACGTAATCTTGATGCCTGCAGGAGTTAAATAAAAAAAATAAATTCAAAGTTAGCTCCTCGATTTTGGATCACTCACTAGAAGCAAATGGACATAATCCAAGGAAATTGGACTCTTGATTAAAAAGGAATTATAGGGCTTTGAAACAGCAAGGCACATTCAAATTTAAACATGAAAGCTAAATCATAAGAAAATGTTAAATTCTAGTCTGCAATCTTAATATAAAAACCTAATATGGATCATTTTTGTGCCAGACAAACTTGATCACTGTTGAATTAAATTACAAATGTAATGGACAAAGGGAATGTAAAGGATGCAACGTATCTAATTTGACATAGTATCCTAGATTGTCTTTGAAAAGCTTTTCTTTCTAAATTAGTTTTAAACCAGCCTGGAAATGACACTGTCACATGAAACAAAAGTCAGCTGAAATGGTAATGACAAAATAGGGACAAGTGGAATACCTTATCGCCTAGAGTTCGATCTGTTTAATTTCAATTTCTTTATTACTAATACTGGAGAGATAAACAGCACTTCATTTACGCTTAGACAGTATTACACTGGGAGGTTTTATGAACATCAGTGAAGTAGAAATGGCTCTAGATACACTAGAAATATGGGCAGAAAAAAGGAATGTCCAAACTGAAAAAATTATCTGAAACAAAGATGTGATAGCAGAGAGTTATTTTAAAAGTAGCAGCACTGAATGAGCTGTTGGGTGAAACAGGACGACAAGTGTATATATGAATTTGCATATGCATTATAGTGAGACAGAAAAAGTACAATCATAGACAACACATCAGAGGTCGGTCGTATCACAGATGAAGGAGACAAGAACTTTTCAAATTGGAGATACACTATTATAGTTTGATACCTTGATACCAGAAAAATGTGAACTAACTGAAGGACTTATATAAAAGAAAAGGGAGTTGGAAGGAACATCAGCTGTGGAAGGTTAAAATAACAAAGTATGTATCAGCTGGTCAAACAAGAATGGAGACAATGCCGGGTAAACATTACAAGGACATAAACATCAGGAAAGGAAAGGTCTGTTTGTTTGTTTTTTAAATGGTATAGAAATGCATACAGCTTGAAGCAACCTAACAGCTATAACTCTGTCCTGTAGTGACACCATAAACAAATTTAGGATTAAGGCATATTAGTGTTTGTAGCCCCAGATTAGATTAAACTGATTTTTAAACCCCCCCCCCACACACACACCCTACCCCCGTATCTTCTTCTCATGGTGTAACTACAGGGCAGGACACCCGAATAACCTTAATCCTAACTGTGTATTTCCATTTCTTAGTATGTTTGATGTCTTTTAAGGGTAACTAATTCAGATTTTTTTTGCTGGATTCACAATGCTTAGTTTTGGGATAATTTTTTTTTAAACCTTAAGATACTGATACACCCAACCATAACTCCAATTTAACAACATGGATAGGCATTTTTTTTTATATTTATATATTTATATAGATAGATATAGAAGTAAAGCAAATAAATATATAAGTAATGCAAATAAATAGATTGATAGTAGTCTGAAACAGCACAAGGACTCTATTGTCTCACAGCTATACCTGAACTGTTATAAGAGCACAAACGTGGTAGAAAGGGAAAAACTTGAGGATAGCAGAAATTCAGATGTAAATTTTTATGTCTGAAAGTTGAAATCCACATATGGCGTCTAAATGTGCAAGTTTATCAAGGTTTCTCTTATAGCCTGGTTTTGCCCTATTACAACTGCATTATCAATGCAGCCATGTGCAGAAACAGTTCTGAAACATTTTCAAAGCTCAAATACAAACTTAATAGTCCTACCAAATAAATATGAATTTTGATGTTAGCTAGTGACTTTTCAAGCCCTGGGTTTCATAACAACTACAACTGCACCTGTTCCATAGGACGTTTTTATTTGAACAGCTAAATCACTGCATGATAGTAATTTTGCTAACAGACACATTCAAAGTAATAAAATGCTATGGTGTTAAGACAGACTTCTTAGTACATTCACAGGAAAGTCTACATTTTAAATATAATCTGAATGTGTACCCACCTGCTTTTCTGCATGATCTGCAGGCCATCCTTGAACATGTTTTATAAGATTTTCATTGAAGTGTGCTGCTAGTGTAGGTGTTAATGAACATGTAGGCCGAACAGATGCATTCTGTGGTGTAGTTGCTGAATTTGATGCACTAGTGCTGGAGGTATGATTTGGAGCTGGTGATGGACTTCTCTGACTACTGGAAGAAGGAAACAAAGATTAAAAAGCACAAGCTTTCAAAATGTTTATAAATCTGTAGCGAATGAGTTAAACCTCTACAAACTTTACAAAGTTTTGTCCACCTTATTTACTTTACATACAACAATAGTTTAGTTATATATTATAGACTTATAGAAAGAGACCTTCTAAAAAGGTTAAAATGTATTACTGGCACGCAAAACCTTAAATTAGAGTGAATAAATGAAGAATCGGCACACCACTTCTGAAAGGTTGCCGACCCCTGCTATAGAATGGTAGCTGTGTTAGTCTGCATCAGCAAAAAGAACAAGGAATACTTGTGGCACCTTAGAGACTAACACATTTATTTTGGCATAAGCTTTCATGGGCTAAAACCCACTTCATCAGATGCATGCAGTGGAAAATACAGTAGGAAGATGTATATACACAGAGAAAATAAAAAAATGGGTGTTGCCATACCAACTCTAATGAGACTAATCAATTAAGTTGGGCTATTATCAGCAGGAGAAAAAAAAGTTTGTAGTGATAATCAGGATGGCCCATTTCAAACAGTTGACAAGAAGGTGTGAGTAACAGTAGGGGAAAAATTAGCATGGGGAAATGTCTGTAATTGAGTGACCAGGGAGACTGAAGTGTTCTCCGACTGATTATGCAGAAAAGAATTAACCCAAATCAGACGTCAAGAATTATAACATTCAAAAACCAGTCGGAAAACACTTCAGCCTCCCTAGTCACTCAATTACAGACGTAAAAATTGCAATTTTACAACAAAAAAACTCCAAAACCAGACTCCAACAAGAAACTGCAGAACTGGAATTACACCTCTACCTCAATATAACGCTGTCCTCGGGAGCCAAAAAATCTTACCGCGTTATAGGTGAAACCACATTATATCGAACTTGCTTTGATCTGCCGGAGTGCACAGCCCCACCCCCCCGGAGCACTGCTTTACCGCGTTATATCAGAATTCGTGTTATATCGGGCTAGAGGTGTAATTTGCAAACTGGACACCATTAAATTAGGCTTGAATAAAGACTGGGAGTGGATCGGTCATTATACAAAGTAAAAACTATTTACCTATGCTAATTTTTCCCCTACTAAAAGGAACAGAGGAGTGTCAGCTATACTATGACACTGAAAGCTAATATCACAGTCCTTCCAAAAGAATAGATACAGCCTCTTTTCTAAATTACCATAAGTATTCATGGTGTCCTACAAAAAAGAAGAGAATTTCTTGTCCAGAAGTGCTTAACTGGGTTCTATAGTTTGTGGATCATGGTATTCACCCCCAGTGTCCTTATGTTGAAGTTTCTGGCCTCAAGGAGTGATTTAGCTTTGCTCAGGGTGTCTTGATAGCTCACTGGGCAGCCACGTGTTGAGTCTTGGTCTCAGAGCAATAAACAAAGGTGACTGAGTACTCAATGGTGACCATATTCATCAGGACTCCCACTTTTTGTTGAATGATCATGACGTCTTACATTACATCTTGGATTGTTTTGAAGCTCTTTAACTTCTATATAGGTAAAAAGTGTGCATATACACACTCCATTCACCCCTGAAATGCAGCCACATATAGGGTGGCACACGGATGTCTAAAACAACTAACAGTGAAATAGTTTAGGACAAGAAGAAAAGAATAATGTGCCAGTAAAAAAGTAAGAAAAACGTAATTATCAGAACATAACAAGGACACAAAGACCATACTCTTCTGAAAAGTGCCATAGGACTTACTGATCACAAGTGGTTAGAGCAGGGTCGGCAACCTTTCAGAAGTGGTGTGCCGAGTCATTTATTCACTCTAATGTAAGGTTTCGCGTTCCCGTAATACATTTTGGTATTTTTAGAAGGTCTCTTTCTATAAGTCTATAATATATAACTAAACTATTGTTGTATGTAAAGTAAATAAGGTTTTTAAAATGTTTAAGAAGCTTCATTTAAAATTATGATTTTAAAATCTGAGACAGTTTTGCCTTTTTTGTGCGGGTGGGGAGGGGTGTTTTAATTTATTGGCAACAGTGGTAGTTAACTCATTGTTTTGCAAGGGTAGACAGCAATTCATTAATATTCACAGCAGTATTTGCATAACTGAAAATACAAAAAAAAAAGTATTTTCGGCATAAGAAATATAAACTGAGCAAACATACATGAAATTTAACATAACTATATTGTATGCAAGTTCCATTAGAAATTCAGTGGGGAAAGAAAGAAAGAAAAGTTCCCAGTTACTACAGTTCCCAGAATATACTGCCTATGCAGATCCACACTTTGGAGTCATGTGCCCTTGAACATGAGCCACAGAACCATTCAAAGTAGTAAATCTATTCAGGAGTGTACACACTATTGGATGCTGCTCTCTGGGACAGTCTATACACCCATAGCCATCCGTCAGTTCCTCTCTCTCTCTGACAGTAAATTCCAAAGACAAGCCAAAGCCCAGGGCAAAGATCAAAATCACTTGAGCTCTGACCTGCAGCAGAACCTTTGGTAACAGAGGAAGTGATGGCGAAAGGCATACAAGAGTCCTTTCCTCTACAGTGTAAAAGAAATGTTGCACAGTTCAGGATCCTGTCTGTTCTAGAGAGAAGCCTTTGATACAGACTTGTGATAAACAAGTCCATGTCTAGATGACCCCCATCTGGCAAGAATCAACTTAGGTCACTGAATTTAAGGGACCGCTCTTGTTGGCCTGACCTCCTTGAAATTCAGGTTGTTGTCTTCACCACTGGATGATGTAAACCATAAGAGTCCCAGTTCTGAAAGCACCATTTCCACAGACTTTTCTTGTATGAGGGAATGACAAATCCTCATATCTGTTCAAATACGTTGCCACACTGAAGCGCTGCACAGCCATGAGAAGTCATCTGACAATAGTGCTGGGTAAAGATACTTACAAATTAGTCCAGTTACTCTGAATCCTCCACTGGGTGGAATAAAATGCATTTCATTACAGAGACTTCTCCTGACCACAGGACTATTTGCACTCCTATATTTTTAGCTGAAGTGCTTCCAAGAAAACTAGAAGCTGAAAAAGAGCTGGAATCCACAGAGACAACTTCTAGGGCAGCTGTTCCCAAACGTCAGGTTGTGACCCCAAGTGGGATCACACAATCAGCAGATGGGGTCAGAGATGCGTAGTGTGTGGAGGATGCCATTTTGCACCACACAACATGACCTCACATGTACAGTGCATGCCAGTTCATGATGAATGGAGGACATCATTTTGCTCTTCAAAATGGTGTCCTCCATGTTGTCTGAGGAGGAAATACTACATTAAAGTGAGCTCATACCTGTAAATAAATTGGGAACCGCTGCCCGAATATGTACATTACCCATAAGATATGCTTCTATTGTTTTGAAACAAAAGAGACATCCTAAGTGGCGCTGAAAGCCAGTAACCAGCAAAAGGAACAGACTGAAAAGCTTCAGTAAATCAGCTGGTGCTGAAGGACCAGGAGCTCCTGACTCACTTCTTTCCTCACAAAATTGACCTTGATGGATTTAGTTTCCAGAGAAGTTTATCTCTGGCAACAGCTCTGAGAAATAAAGAAGTCCGAGATCTAAAAGTGATAAGAGTGGAACAGAGAAAGAATCCAAGTCCATTAATAACACAAAGACTTCAAAGAGGGCCTTTGGTGAGAAAGCAGTCCCAAAGCTCCCACCAGTACAGACTAAGGATCTGACCATTTCAGATCCAAGAAGATCCCTATTCTCATTCAGCATCTCAAGGATTTAAGGATGTCACCTACACAAAGATACAATCAGAATCAACTTTCAGATCAGACACCTAATCTAACTTCTAAAAAACCTAGTTTTTTGTTGACCTAGAGTGCCTGTGCCATTGCTTTTCAGAAGCTGGCAGATCCTAGCCTTAAAGAATTCAGCTGCTCTCCTTCCTGGAGACGGATCTGAAGTCATTGGATCTTAAGACTCTGAAGACCTTGACTCCACTCCAGATGGCTCCTAAGACAAGTTCTTAATTTCAGAAGTCAAACTTTGGATCAAACATGCTCAAAAGCAGAGAATTCCTTACATGGAACTCTCCTATAGATCCTCTGACTCCAAGTCTTCCTCCAAAAGGAAAGCTTGATGCAAGAGGCAAACACCCCATATGCCTTACAATCACAGGCTGAATGTGTATATACACACCAAGCAAACATGTCAGACAGGGTCTGGATGTTGGTGAAAAACATTGTGGACAGAGAAGAGCATTTTGTGAAGCTTGTTTTGCTCTTAATGTATACCATTAAAGCAACAAAGTCAGTGAACAGAAGCTGTCAACTCACTTAAAAATGAATACCAAAACAAGAAACCACAAACTTCTAAAGCTAATAACCAGTCATGTGCAGAGAACAACATTTGGTTCTGTAACTGCACTGACAGATGAAGAGGAAATGAAGCACGTTTAGAGGGTGGGATCCTTTATACCCTCAATTCCAGAATGATGTACCAGAATCATTAATGTACACTCCTCAATTTTGCTGCTGTAAATGGTTCTGTGGTTCACCTGGCAGGGCATGTAACTCGTAAAGTGGAAATCTGTGGAGCCAAACAGAAAGGGGTAAAAATCAAACAAGTTATGTAGCTGTGTCCTTTCAGCAACAGCGGAGCTAATTAATATGCTTACATTGGTCTTAAGTATACCAAAAACCAAGCTCACTAATTGCACAGAATACAATGTATGTTTTATCCAGAGTAACAGCAACAACGCAACATAAACAAATATTTCAACTTGCCTTGGGCGCTGAAGACTTCGAGGAGAGGCAGGCTCATGGCCTGTCTGCTTGTCAGCTATTACCGGCTGCTGAGGTGCTGACTGTGAAGCTGGTCCTTGCTTTACACCTGGAGTAGTTACCTGCAATGTTCAAAACTTGGGTCAGATTTCCTTTGCATCATAAATCTCAAACATATGAGCTAAAGAAAGAAACATGGGAATTACCAGGTACAATCAGATCAATGATCTCTCTAGCCTGGCATCTTGTCATTCCAGTACTTTAAGTTTCATAGAAAGGTCAAATAAATCCCCTTTCTTTACTGACTCTACATTTACAGCACTTTCATTTCATGCAATAGGCATTTCTTTAAAATTTAACTTGGATAAAAGCCATCTGCTATTTTCCTCAATACCCCACCACTACAGGCACCAATTTCTTTAGATAAATTTGACATCACTCAAACTTCCAATTTTTAATAACTAAAAGAGTTGCAATCAAATATCAAATATCCATTTCCTCCAAAGCACCAACATTGCTTCTAACACTAACTCTGTTGTACTACGTTATACTTCATACTGAAGAAGTGTTATTCACTGTGAATGCCATGATTCAATTTTTTAAATGTATGTCAGGCCTTTGCCTCTAATGCCATATTTCTCTACATTTTCAAAAGGGACCTTTAACAGCTTTTTGGGAATTCTTACACAAAGTAGGCAACAGCAAGTATGACATCTCTATTAGAAATGGAAAAATTCACATTTTCAAAATAAAAAAAATGTACATCAGTTTGGCTCCCTGATTGTTTGGCCCCCTGATTGTAATTGTTCTAATGACCATCCCCAAACCAGTAACTAGAGTTCTTTGAGATGAGCCTCTGAATAATCAAGCTTATGAAATCAAGGTGCCTCATTGCAAGCCACTGGAATCTTCTGGAGATCAGCGTCTGTTAGAGACACTTGTCTCTCCCACTCTCTTCCTTTCACAGGGTTCCTTTCAGTTCTTTCCAACAACATGGAAATTCCTAAACTAAGACACTAAAGAAATGAGACGAGACAAGTGGGTAGCGATTGTGAATAGGCAGAGGTTCATCTCGAAGAAAGAAGGTACCTACTTTACAGTAACTGGAGGTTTTTTTTAAACATGTTTTTGTCTGCACGGATTCCACAGTAGGCATGTGAGCACTCCAGTCACACAAGCCTGAAATCTTTTAGCCAGCAACGTCTGCTGGTGTTGCACATGTGCCATTATTTACCTTCGTGCCCCCTATAATGAGCATATAGAGGGTGAAGTAGCCCCAACAGCCACTCAGTTTCTTCACTAATACAAAATATCTAGGTGAGGACTCCGTATCAAGGGACAAGGAAGGTGGATCAAGGGATCCAAATGGAAAACAGTATCTTGAACTCCAGTTACTGTAAGCTAAGCAAGCTCTCTACAAGCATTTGTCCATGTGAATCCCACTGTGGGTGACTGACTAGCAATAATCTCTCAAGGAAATAAACAATAAAAGAGTTCTAACCTAAATATTGGCTATAGGACAATCCTGCCAAACTGGACTAGTGACCTAGAATCTTCCACAATGGAGTAGTAGTGATTGGTAAAACATATGAACTGAACTCCAAGTAGGTGCCCTATGAATCTTGGAAATAGGGACTCGCTCTTGAAATAACACTGTGCCCTAGTAGAGTGAGTCCTAACCTGAGACAGAAGAGGTAATTTATTTAATGTGTAAGAAATCTTAATGCCATCTGTAGCCCACTCAAAGTCAGAGGAAAAGGCTTGCCTTTTAGACTTGTCACCAAAAGCCACAATAGTCTGGACGATTTACAAAATGGTTTTGTTCTGGTAAGATTAAGGCGATAAAACCCCTAAGAACATCTAGTGTGTGGAATTTAGCTTATGCAAGTGAGCTATGATGTTTAGGAAAAAATACTGGTAAAATATATACATTGCTTTTTTGTGAAAATCTAAAACCTTTTGGTAAAGATTTTGTATGAGGCCTGAGAGTAAATGTCTTTATGACATACAGTTAATGGCTTGGCAAAAGCCTGAATTTTGCTCATCCTGTGAACCAAGATGATGGCTACCCAAAATGCTGTTTTAATATAGAGGTAATATAATGAACAGGACAATATGGGTTCTCTAAGGGAGGGTTCATCATGAATCAATCCCTTTTAAAATCTTGATACCATGGGGTGAGAAAAAAAAAATCAAATTACTCAGATGGGTGATACGCTAATATAGCAGCCAGATGACTGGTAGTAAGAGAGCCCTGAGTGTTTCAAAGTCAACAAGTAGTCCAAAATAGTTAGAATAGAAGAGCCTAAGCGCTGAATGGACCACAACGAGAAATGCTTCCTCTTAGCTTGACAGGTCTTTCTAATGGAGGCCACTCTGCTTTGGATTGAAACCTCTTGCACAGCTGCATAACAACTTCTATCCATAGAAGTTTGCCACCTGGCCTCCATGCTGTTAGATGCAGAGATGCTGGATCCAAGTGCAGCACCTGGCCTTAGTTTTGTAAAATGATTTCTGGGAGGTTCAGAAGTAGAAGAGATGGACTAACTGATAGATGCATCAGGTTGGAATAATAGAATGATATGCCCAGGTTGGAGCTACTGAGTCACACAAGCTGCCATATAATGCTGTATAATGATGCAGACTCTCAGAGTCTCACTCTGACAAGACTAAAGGTGTGAAAAGAGGTGATTCATCATGGAAAATCTTTCTTGAGGAAGGTATGCTTTTCTGACCTGGAGTCCAGTTCTGCCCCCTATAAACTCTATGTATTCAGTAGGGCTGAGAACAGACTTGCCTCAATTGATCTTGAGGCCTTGTCTGGAAAAGTCCTATAGAACTGACCAAACAATACTTGCAACCTACTGTGCTGAATCTCCGCTGATACTCTGGGCTCAGGAAAATACTTCTGAGAAAGACCGAAAGGACCAATCTCTGACCGCTAGAGGGAGCTGATTATCCAAAGTGTGGTTTTCTTGGTCACTGATCCTCTCAAGGAATTCTCAGCCCAGAAAAAAAAAAAAAAAAAAAAAAGGAGTGATGAGATCCCTAACCTTGTGGTAGTCTGGGAGCATCTTTTTGACAAACTCTGAGGTTTTTCTTCTGCATCAGGAAGAGCCTCTTTCACCATGTGGAAACTTCTCTCTCCTTCATACAAGCTTGTTTTATTGATCACGGCCCAGAAAGCCCATCAAGATGCTAGCTCAAGGAGCAAATGTGCTCCCATGAGGAAGTTTCTCTCCCGTCCATCACAGCTCCAGAAATCACTTTAGACACTGCCTCGTTCACTATAATGCCAATTCCTCTTTTTGGGGGGGGTGGGGGTGGGGGTTGTTTTAGCCTTCTGAGAGACAAATGCCAGCCAAATACAGCTGCAACTTTTCTGCTTATTGCTCTTGTGATGTTGGCAGACCAGGTGCAGCTCATACCAGGGCCCTTACTGACAAACACATAGCAAGAAACTATCAGAGGGGTAGCCGTGTTAGTCTGAATCTGTAAAAAGCAACAGAGGGTCCTGTAGCACCTTTAAGACTAACAGAAGTATTGGGAGCATAAGCTTTCGTGGGTAAGAACCTCACTTCTTCAGATGCAAGTCTTAAAGGTGCCACAGGACCCTCAGCAAGAAACTAGTCTCGCTCACTTGTGTGTCAACATCTGTTTTAACAACGCTAAGTTTATAAGAATGTGTTTAGACTTGATGAAATACTTGTAGGATGATGAATGTACTGATCTCACTTATAACATCTGTATCCCATGGTGTAAAAGTTATACTGGGTGTTTGCACTGTAAACCTCTAACTGTGTAACTCAACAAACAGGAAAGAAGCATTAATTAAAATAAAGTGCTGGTCCTACACACAAGAAGGCCCACTGAAACCAAATGAGCCATTGTGAAACATCAAAGGACATAAAAACATCAAAAGACTTTCTTGAGTGCTCCCCCAACACATGCATCCATGAAGAGGAGACAGAGGGAAACACTGGGGGAGTAAAAATCCCTGACCAGAAGGAACTGTATTATCACTATGCTGCTTGGAGAGGGCAATATTTCTAAGCATAAGCAAGGGATCCCCAAGCTGCTTAGCTTGGGTTACTTTTAGAGAACATAAAAAGCTTGTATACCGCAGCCATTTCTATTACCTTTTAGAACCTAAGATTAACTCATTTATGCGTGTATATTTACCAGCTTTAACCTTACAAATAACATTTATTTTTCTTAATTAATAAATACAGGACTGGCTACAAACTGTGTCTTTGGTGAGAGATCTAGGATGCAACTGACCTGGGATAAGTGACTGGTCCTTTGGGACTGGGAGTAACCTGAATATTACTGTAATTTTGGTGTAAAGGGATCATCCATCACAAAGGCAGACTTGCCTGGGTGGCAAGACAGACAAGGGGGCTGTCTGTGATTCCATGTGAAGGCTGTTATTGTGCTTGACAAGCTCACATTTGATACTTGGCTGGAGAAATCCAAGTATAGAACTCACAACCAGTTTGGGGTTTGTGTCCTGGTTTGTAACAGTTGGCACTCATGCTCATGAGCTACTCCAGACAGCTTGACAGCTCTGAGTAAAATAAAAATCAAATTGGAAAAGGAAAAGAGGGAGGTGCAAAAAGTAGAAAAATCCTGGATAATGCCAATATTTGTTCTGTTCAAAACCATGGCACTGAAGAACATCTTTACTTTTGTAAGAATAACAGATTTCATAGGGAAATCATCCAGATGACAGAAAACTCCATAATGTCAGTTTCACAGAGGCTCTTAACGGAAGTGCAGCTCTACCATGAAAAGTTTTCTGAACAAGAATAGCTCTTCCTGCTCATCATTTTATACTGACAAAGTACTTCTGTGGTTTATATCGATATGCTTACACTTCTATACATGATTACGCATCAGTAATATAAAAAACTTTCATAAATGGTTTCTTTATCCCTTCTTCAAATTATAGGTTACCACCATTCAGTCCTATGTTCACCACTTGCACGTAAATCATTAAGCATCTTACCTTTGGCTGTGACGATACAGGGGGCGTATTCATCAAAGGTTTCAAGGGAACTGTGTTGGTTTGAGGCGTGCTTATTCTTGGAGAAACATATGACCTTGGTGATGAGGCATCCGAAGTTAAAGACATTGGAGACTGATTAGATGGCTGAGCTATAAAAAGAAATCATGACAATATTTTATAGCATTTTTTTCTACCTAAGCATAAAGGCTGCTTAATGAGAAAGGAAACTCAAAATAAAAAGCATAATAAAATAACACACTTAAAATGCAAAGAAAAAACAGATCATACTTAGTGATCAGAAGAGAAGTTACAAAAATACTCAACTCCTGAGAACAAGAGCTATTGGGTGCTGAGGATTTTTGAAAAATATGATCAGTTTATTTAGATATCTACACAGAAGCAGAGCTCTTGATAATCTGGTTTCAACTCAGGGCGCTAAGCACTTTTGAAAGTCTCGGCTTTTAAATATGGAGAGGGGAATTTGAGTTTTGTTCAAAATTCTTAATGTAAAGTGCTCAATCCAATTAAATTCAACAATTTTCCAAGATATTTCATTCTTCTAGATGAAGTATGTATGTAGCGGCTACCTAAGGGTCTCAGCATCTCATTTAAAAACAAAAACAAAACAACCCAAACCAACGCTGCCAACAGGTTTTTCAATTCTACCGTTACTAAAAAACAAAATCCCACCATACACACCATAGAAACCACAAGACTCTTTCTATCATGCTCCTTTCAATCTCCAGCTCTACTGTAAATAAACTAGCACATTCCCAACATGCCTCCAAAAACAGAGTTTATATTGTACCTGGTAGGTTAACATCAGAACTCTGGCAGACTAAAGAGGTAGGGGTAAGGAAGTACATTCCAGAGTCAAAGATCCCTCTCAGAAAAATAATGTTTCACAATCTCACTTAAAATGAGGTTCAAGGTTAAATTGATGGACCCCAGGTTAAGAGCCTCTACTGATCACAAACACAGAAGTATTATGAGAAAAAGGTATTCTTACGTAACCAGCCTCAGGTATCCAATGCTTAATATTCTGTTCTTCCTCTGTGCAATAGATTAATCTAAACCATCTATCAGAAACGTGCAGTGCCTGCAAGCTGAGTTCCCCAAAAGCAATTTGGTATTTACCCACACATTATTTATCAGGTTAGAGAATCAGAAAATTTAAGACAGAAGAGACCTATTAAGAGGTCATCTAATCTAGTCCATCAGCCAACTATTCCTTGAGCATAGGCTGTGTGTCACATCTTACGTTTAGAAAAGCCCTCAACTTCTAGTGTATCAGACATCCTACCCTCAGAGGGAGGGTAACATACAACTTCAGATGAGTTTAATTACCAGTGTTGACATTCAGTAACAGAGTTTTAGTTATACTGACCCTTGTATAATGTAATCTGAAAATTTTACATAAGGGAAAGTGAGACTTTAAATACCTTGTGCAGATAGTTGTGCAGCTTGAGAAATCAGGGAAGTAATATTGAAAGCAGATGGTCCAGCAGTGAGAATCTTATGGAGTATAGACTGCAGAGAGGCTTGTGTCACAGCTGCTGTAAGAACTAAACAAATAAGTTTTAGCGGTGTTTTCTAAGTTTCTGTTCAAACATAAAATATGTTCAAAATTGTAAAGCAAAGCACAAAAAACACTGTCTAATATGGGTGCTTAAAGTTTAACTCCGAAATCCAGATTTAGGCATTTGAATAAGTGGACAGATTTTCACGGACAGCAATATGGATTCTATACACAAAATGTTAACTGCCTATGAATGAGTTATATATGAGTTTATAAAAAGTTAAACAACATTAGAATCCAAAGATCAAAAGGCCATTTATTGTGCCTTGCTCTAGACAATACTGAATGAGGGTCTGTTTAGAGTTTTTCAAGTTTCTTTTCAGAGTTTAAAAACAGGAAAAATATCTGTCCCTATCTCATTTGTCAAAATGCAAAAAAAAGCCATTGGGCTCTGGAAACCTGCAAATGCTCTACCGCTCACTTCCTGCCTTTGTTCTACAAAGCCAAGGAAAATTCTGTTCCATTAATAAAAAACCTAGTAGTTCAATTAGCTTTAAAGAATCATTAGAAACTTCAGCTCACATGAACAGTGATGCAACAACATATTAGAATGTGAGGGTGAACTGCAGAAGGTTGATGGAGAATCAGTTGAACTAACTAGCATCAGTAACAGAAAAGGGCAAGAGGAAGAGGTTACTCACCTTGTGCAGTAATTCAAGTTCTTTAAGACGTGTCCTCTGAGGGGTGCTCCACTTTAGGTATGCACGCACATCATGTGCCTTTGATCAGAGATTTTTGGTAGCCGCACCCATTTCGCCCATGCATACACTCCAGACATCCTTGTGCCCCATACCCAGGATACACAGAGCTATGTGGGCAAACTGTCCTCAGTTCCTTCTTTACCACAAAGTTCCATTTTATGAAACTCTGAAGCAGAAAGTAAGGGAGGTGGGTAGTGGAGCATCCATAGGAACACCCTGAAGAACTCCAGTTACTGCACAAGTTTAGTAATCTCTCCTTGGAGTAATATCCCTATAGGTGCTACACTTCTGGTGACATCTGAGCAGTACCCCTGGAAGGAGGAAGGAGCTTCACAGTCGAGTCCAACACTGAAGACAGAACTGCATTATCAACTGTAGCATCTGATCCAGCAGCATGAATCAAGGCATACTGTTTGAAGAAAGTATGCACTGAAGACCTGGTTGCCCCTCTACAAATTTCAGCCACTGGGATACCTTCCAATAGTGTCACAGAAGTAGAATATAGAATGGGCAAGCACCCTAAAAGAAGGTTGAAATTGGTAGCTTCATAACAAAAGATGATACATCCAGAGATCCATCTTGAGAGTCTCTGAATGGAGACTGTGGAAACTCTGGATCTGTCTGCAAATGAAACAGTTTGGGAGCCTTCCTGAAAGATTTGGTTCTATCCAGATAGAAATCTAATGACCTTCAGACATTCAAAGTGACATCCAGAGGGAAACTTTCTCCCTGGTCTGCTGTGGTTTTGGGAAAAAGACCGGAAGACAAATAAGTTGGCTAATATGCAGTTCAGAAGATACCACCCTATCCTAAATTTCAACCAAAGGTAATGAAACTTTCTCCCTGAATACTGTAAGGAGAGGATCTGCCATTAAAGCCCGCATTTCCCCGACTCTTCAGGCATAAGTGATGACTACCAAGAAAGCCGTTTTCATGGACACAGGTGAAAGAACATGTACCCAATGACTCAGAGTTTTAATGAGACAATCAAGGACCAAGTTTAAATGCCATGCACGGATGGGCTTGTTAATCTGTGGGAAAAGGTTAATCAAACCCTTGATGAATCTTGCTGTCATGAAGTGAGCAAACACCTGAGAATCCCTCAACAGAGGAATGAAAGGCTGTTATTGCCATCACATGAACCTGGATGGAACTCCTGGAGAGACCAGACTTTTTCAATTCCCCCAAGTAGTCAAGGACAATGGAGAGAAACAAGTGAACCAGTGAAAGTGGTCACTGGGTATACCAGTGATGAAATCTCTTCCATTTCTGAAAGTGTTTCATGAAGATATCTTCCTGCTGTTTAAAAATATCTGTTGTACTTCCGCAGAACAAGAAGTCTCTATCCGTGAGAACCACTGAATAGCCAAGCTCTGAGACAAAGAATTCCCAGGTTGAGATGGAGAGTCCATCCGGAATTCTGAGACAGTAGGTGAGGAATGAACGGAAGACAACACCATACTAGAAGCTAGACAAATCAAGTAAGGGTACCAGACTTCTCTGCTAAATTGGAACTACTAAAATGGCCCTAGATTTGTCATATTTGATTTTGTTCAACACACCCAAGATCAGCTGTGCTGGAGGATATGCATGGAGAAAGCCCACCATCCAACGAATGAGGATGGCATCCTGCAGAGACTGAGGACCCAAGTCCTCATCTGGAACAGAATTTTATGCACTTCTTGTTAATGGTGGTGGCAAAGAAGTCCACTTATGAGAACCCCCAGGTCAGAAAAAATCAGTTTGGAAACCCATGTGTCTAGCTCCCACTCAATCTTGGGAGAAATGCCTGCTAAGATCATCAGCCATGGTGTTTTGTACACCTGGGGTGTAAGAGGCTGAAATGAGGATGTGACTGGCTATACACCAGTTCCATAACTTTACTGTGTTGGCACAAAGAGAAGGGAATCTTGACCGCCCTTCACGACTGATGTAGAACATGCAGGCCACACTATCTGTAATGACCTTGAGAGATGTGCCCCGGATTAATGGAAGGAAGGGGATAACAGGGTTCCTGACAGCTCTCAGGTTAGGTGACCGGGAAGATGTACTCTCCATGGTAGATGGGAGATTCCTGGGTAGAGATCTGGGAATTAATAGGAATCCTTAACATACTCCAGTAGAGGTGCAGATAGTGAAGATTCAGGTCATTGTCTACCCTCTGCAACAGCTAATGGAGAGGTAGTATGCACTGGGGAAAGATATGGTTTTGGTGATCCAGTAGATCTTGGCACTAACAAGTGCTCCATATATCCATTAGCAGTGGGGACTCCAGTTCTTCAGAAACAAAAAGACCCCTGAAGTATCCCAATTCTTGCGGTACCGAATGTACCTGATTCGAAGTCAAGTAAGGCTCCACAACAGTCAGGGTTAGTACCAATACTGACTGCTTCAGCAGTATCTGTCTCGAAGATGGGGTCGGTACTCAGGGCACTCATTGCCTTGGAGGCACATTTCTAACAGAAGGTGCCAATACTGAAGACACTGAATTTCTGGCAGACCGGAGCAGAAGACTGGGATATTGGTTTGGGTACAGAGGTCGGTGTTACCAGCCTTCTGGAGTCAGAGATGGTACCTGCTTCTGAGAAGCAGTGTCTCTCAGGTTCTCTTCTGAGGACATGATCCATCAGCACCAAGGCACGCTTAGTGACATGACTCTTAGCGGAACTTGAAGGCTTTGATGAGCTTCCAGTACTAGAACTGCTTGGTGCTTTAAATGTACCTACTTCGGGACCTGCGGTGTCCTGGGATGACAGAGATTTCTTCAAAGGCGGCTTTCTGGTGGGAGACAACTTCTTTTTCTTGAAGCACCGTGAGTATATCTGGCCTTATCCCACAAAGATCTCGGTGATCAAGGTACAGAGGATGCACTAAATGTAGTCAAAAACAAGTATACGGGGGATCTTCTGAGCCAGAGTCCAAAGCTGGTTTCAGAGCTAGCTCAGAGCCAAATTTTTGGGAAATTTAATTTCTCTTTCTGGATTTGCTCATAAAAGTAGTACAGATCTTACACATGGAGGGCATAGGGGTGTCCCCTAAAAAGCAGAGGCACCAAGAATGACTGTTGCTAATTGGGATGAACTTCCAGCAAGAAAGGCAACACTCGAAGGCCGGAAACATGGCATAACAAACAACAACAATCCTTAAGGAAGGCCTCTTAAAAAAAAAAAAAAAAAAGTGGGTGGGGAGGGACAGGGTGTCCAATTGGAAAACCCCTAACAGTGGAAAAGGGAGCTATCCAATTAATAGTGACAATTAACTAATTGGACTAAACTAATTATAGTAAGCTACAGTAAAGGTGAACGCTAAGAAAAACTGGAAATTGACTGCTGGACATTTTCTTTTTAGAACGTATAGGTATATTATACAAACACTGGAAATTAGCATACTAAAGATTCCATCTTAGGCCACTGAGGAGGAACTGAGGGGGGTTATCCCGCGCAGCTCAATATATGCTCAGCATGAGGCACAAAGATGTCTGGAGCACACAGGCAGGCCAAACAAGCACTGCTACCACAAATCTCTAATCAAAGGAAAATGGGGCACATGAACACCTGAAGTGGCATGCCCATAGGTACACTATTTGAAGAAGTTCTTAATTTAGCAAGGTCACGCAGCCTACCCTTTCCATACTGACTCATAGACTCAGACTTTAAGGTCAGAAGGGACCATTATGATCATCTGGTCTGACCCCCTGCATGCTGCAGGCCACAAAACCCTTCCCTGGACTCTGCTGTTGAAGTCCCCAATCCTGTGTTTTAGTGACTTCAATCGGCAGAGACCTTCCTGCTAGTGATCCCTGCCCCATGCTGCGGAGGAAGGCGAAAAACCTCCAGAGGCTCAGCCAATCTACCCTGGAGGAAAATTCCTTCCCGACCCCAAATATGGCGATCAGTAAGACCCCGAGCATGTAGGCAAGAGTCTCTAGCCTGACCCCTGTTGGCCATTATACTATTTACGTACCATTGATTGGTTTTCCTTGGCTACTATGTTTTACCATTAAACCATTCCCTCCATAAAACTTATCTAACTTAATCTTAAAACCAGACAGGTCCGTCGCCCCCACCGTTTCCCTAGGAAGGCCGTTCCAATATTTCACCCCTCTGACGGTCAGAAACCTTATTCTAATTTCAAGCCTGAACTTCCCCACGGCCAGTTTATACCCAGTATATACCATTCGCCAGATACATGTCCCAGACAAAACAACGGAACCAACAAAGCCCCCAGTTCCAATGAGACTACTTGTGCACATAAATTACCTTGCTAATTAAGTATTTATATATTACATTTTATATATTAACTGATATGGCAAGTTTAAAAAGTTAAATTAGAAACCTTAACACAGCTAAGTTTTCATTTGTTTATGTTGCACAATTTTACTCCCCTTATTTTAAGTAGGACTCCAGCCATTATGGTTTTATATTGTTATACATTGGATTTGCACAAATAAAAGTTATAAAGTAAGATTACATTGCATTTTTGTAGAAGGCTTACCTTCATTTATTTTGGATATATCTACACTAGAATTATTAAGCTGCAGGGTGGCTTGAAGAGCAGGCAACAGCTGCCGAAGAAGATTTGGGTCCTGCAGTAATGGAGGAATTGGTGATTGTGGGACAGGTGAAACAGGGACTGTGGAAGTAGCAGGTGCAGAAGTTGGATTCAGTCCAGAAGCAGAAGATGTCGAAGGAGTTGTGCAAGAATGGGATACAGACTTGTCCACAGATGCAGACTCTGAACAGAAGAAATATTAATTTAGTTTTTCCTTCCCAATAAAGTAAATTATTACAGTTCCTCACTAGTACACTACACACATTAAATATGAAGGATTCGCTTCTTTCTTACTGCCTCACACAAGGATTACTAAACACAGAAGTGTGTGTCCGGGAAACTGAAAGCCCTTATGACATACTGTTATTGGGACTTATTTTACGGCAGCTTAGTACAAAAAAGCAATAGAAAACTCATTTTCAGAACCTGCAATGTTTTAGGTATAACACAGCAAAATAAGTTACCATGAATTCCATTATTATAATGGCTTCCAATTTCTTACTGGAAAGAATCATAATGAAAGTTGCCAGTGATATGACTGAGGCACACTGAGCGTACTTTTCATGAAGCAAGATTTTTACCTTTATTGCTATGAAACTTCATTTTCTTGCTAAATTTTAATTTCATTATGCACTTAATCCAGTTTATTGCAGGTCTGCCCTTGACTGCTGGACATTTTCTTTTTAGAACGTATAGGTATATTATACAAACACTCCTAAGAACTCCATGGACTCGAGAAAAAGATGGGATGACGTGTCAAATTTTGGGTTACAAATCAAGACCTTCAATACAGACCAGAATACAAGCAGCTAAAAAACAAAGATAGGATCTGCCAAATGGGATACGAACAAGAGTTTATACAGTGTGGTAACCTGTCTCTGATAGTGAGCAGTACCAGATGTGTCAGAAAAAGCTGTCAGAATCCTCATAATAGTAGCTATAGAACAGGGGTAGGCAACCTGCGGCACACAAGCTGATTTTCAGTGGCACTCACACTGCCTGGAGCCCGGCCACCGTCCGGGGGGGAGCTCTGCATTTTAATTTAATTTTAAATGAAGCTTCTTAAACATTTTAAACACCTTATTTACTTTACATACAACAATAGTTTAGTTATATATTATAAACTTATAGAAAAAGACCTTCTAAAAACGTTAAAATGTATTACTGGCACGCAAAACCTTAAATTAGAGTGACTAAATGAAGACTCGGCACACCATTTCTGAAAGGTTGCCAACCCCTGCTATAGAATGATGTGCCAGCAGAGAAAGTTTCTTCTCTGTTTCTGTTTAGAGTTTGGCTTATGTCCTGAAGCATCATCAGGACTTGCATCCTTTATATTTTTCATTTAATTTAATCCAAGTATCAATGCTTATTATCCATATAGATGTCTACTCCTTTTTGGAATCCTACTAAACTCTTGAACTCAAATTATATTCTGTGGCAATGAGTTCCACAGAATATGCAGGTTAAAAAAAGTACTTCCTTTAACCAATCTTGCTTTCATTTTACATTAATGCCCCCTAATTCTTGTATTTTGAGAAGAAGTGAAGAAGAGCACTCCCATTTATTATTGCTAAACCATTAATTATTTTTTAGACCTCTATAACATTTTTTTTGTTTAGGAAAAGAGCAGTCCATCCAGTCAATCTTAGTTGAGCAAGAACTGACTTTAGTTACTCAATTGATTAATGAGCAATGTTAACAGACTTCAGAATAAGGAAGTCCCATCTAGCTCATCTTGGAACAGTGGTTGTAACACGACACATGGAGAACAGGGAAATGAACCTTCTCATCCACTGCCCTTTACTTTTGCCACCAAAGAAAACTATGTTACAGTTCCTAAAGTTGTGTGATCTATACAGCATGAGAGGTACTTTTCACAATGTCATTGCCCAGAAGAGTTTGCAAAGTGTTTTCACATGCAACAAATGGACCTTAAAAGCAGAGCATAGACTGGAGGAGGAAAGAGTGGTCACAGGATTATTATACAACCACCTAATAACAGGTGCACAGCATAGCTGATCATTTATTATCCCTTCCCCATTTAAACAGCAAGTCCTTATTACAGGTTTTGCTCATAAAAATACTATGCATAAAACATTAGTATTCAAAGTAAACAGTACATTAAAATAAATAATTTGCAGGAAAGGCACATCATGTGCAAAATAAGAACCCAACTATAGTAAATGTACCGTTACAAAAATGTAAAGTTATGACTAAAACGTCAAAAATATCATACAAACAAGTAACATCTGAAGTTACTTGTAACAGACAAAGCAAAGACGTCTATATGGTTATGTACATAAACTACCTACTGTTCTGAGAGATTTACAAAAAATAGATAACAATGATAGTTAAAGGGGAAAAAACAGTAAATTCAACTGCCAGGACCAGTTTCAAGTAATGTTTAGATTTGTAAGTGTCAATTTAGTTGTTTGCTCTTAAAACAAACCACAGTTCAACACTATTCAATGCAAACATACAAAGATACTGAACTCCAGGAAACCTGTAAAGATATTTTGGTTTATTTGAACGCATTTGGATAAACATGTCAATAGAACTACAATAATTCAGACAATCCTATTAGGTTCTTCAGTCAAAAAATGGATGTCAGTGGAGCCAGTACTTGACGAACATCTCTGACACTGTTCTAAAAATAGTAGAGATTATAAAAAATGTAATATATATATCAATCACACACTTAAAAGCTAAACAACCCATTTTAAATATCAAAGAAAAATACGTACTCAAAATTACACTTTTAAAATTAAATATTGCTTTAATTAACATGCATTACTGCTGCTGCATCATATCTTCTCTGCACATAAGAACAGCCATCACGGATCAGATGAATGGTTCATCTAGCACAGTATACTGTCTTGCAATAGGGGCCAACGCCAGGTGCTTCGGACGGAATAAACAGAAATCCATTGAGTGATCCATGCCATCGTCCACTCCCAGCTTCTGGCAGTCAGAGGCTAGAAACACCCAGAGCATTGGGTTGCATCCCTGACCATCTTGGCTAATAGTCACTGATGGACCTATCCTCCACAAACTTATCTAATTCTTTTTTGAACCCAGTTATACTTTTGCCCTTCACAACAGTCCCTGGCAACAAGTTCAACAGGCTTACTGTACACTGTGTGAAGTACTTCCTTTTGTTTGTTTTAAACCTGCTGCCTATTAATATCATTGGGTGACTCCTGGTTCTTGTTATTTATTCCTTCACATCCTTATTCACTTTCTCTACACCACTCATGATTTAATAGATCTCTATTATCTCCCCCCTTTAGTCGTCTCTTTTCCAAACTGAACAATCTCAATCTCTCCTCATGCAGAACCTGCTCCATACTTCTAATAATTTTTTGTTACCCTTCTCTGTATCTTTTCTAATTCTAATACATCTTTTTTGAGATGGGGTGAACAGAACTACACACAGTATTCAAGGTGTGAGCATACATGGATTTATGTAGTGGCATTATGACACTGTCTGTCTTATTATCTATCCCTTTGCTATTGGCTCCTAACATTGTTAGCTTTTTTGACTGGGACTGCTCATAGTTCTCTGAAAACATACACTCACTCTAAAACTCCATGATCTCTTCCTTGAGTGGTAATAGCTAATTTAGATCCCATCATTTTGTATGGATAGTTAGGATCAGGTTTTCCAATATGCATTACTTCGCACTTTTCAAGACTGAATCTCATTTGCCATTTTGTTGTCCAGGCACCCAGTTTTGAGAGATCCCTTTTACTGCTTGTGGAATTCTGAGCCAGATGCACATGTGCAGAAAACATGTCCCTCTGCAGATTTCTTTTACTTCCCTGCAGAAAAGTGACAGGGAAGCAAAGGGAAGCTGTGGGGTGTGCGTGTGTAGTTTGAGGGGCACTGGCCCCCCCCAGAGGTAAGGTATTGGGGGGGAAGGCACACAGGGTCACCTGCCACTGCCCCCTCCTCATTTCTGCGAGCGGAGAGCTGCCTAGCTGAAAGACGGTGCCGCTTGGCTCCGCAGACTTTGCAGTTGGACTCCGCCTCCTAAGTCCTAGTGCCAATTCTACTCCCCTTCTTTGTGCTGGAAGGTATCCTGTTTTCTGTACAACAGTGACTGCTTGTGGTGGGGCTGGGCAAGTGGGGGTTTGGGGAGAGAGGCAGCGGGGAAGGAAGGAGGTGGGGCAGGGGAATTGGGGGGGAAAGAAGAGGGCAGCGGGCAGGAGCCCAGCATGTGGCACCCCCTCAGCAGCAGCTCCCCCATTAAGCAAGCCCACCAACCCCCCACCTCAATGAGCCCCACCTTCCCTGCACCTGGACCATCCTGATGAGCCCCCAAGACACCCACCCCACTGAGCTCAAACTGCACCTGGACTCCCACCCCAATGAGCCCCACTCTCCTACACCCAGACCCCCCCCCACTAACCCGCCACCCCCCCCCCCCCAAGCTCCAACCACCTTCACCTGGACCCCCCTGCAGAGGCCGATCGCCCCTGAACCTGGAACCTTCCAACAAGCCCCTGTGCATCCAGATCTTCCACTGAGCCACCAGATTGCCCAACATGGACCCTCTTAACCCACATCTGGATCCCCACACACTTAAACCCTCTACACTTGGATCCTGCTCAGCTGATGCTGTTCGGCTGAGCCTGGTGTGCCTGGCGCAGAGGGCCCCAGCGTGCTTCAGGGGCAGGCCCAGACCTTGCACTGTGTGAGGGTCAGGTGCAGCCTGGGGGGGCCTGCAGGGTTATCTCCAACCTTCATGCAGTCAGTGGCCTGTGTTCCTCACTGCCCCTTTGGAGCCTCCACATTTAAGACAATTAAACTTTGCAGAATTTTAAAATATTGTACACAGAAATTTCATTTTTTTGGCACAGAATTACCTCAAGAGTAATCCTTTGTAACTCTTCACAGTCAGCTTTGGACTTAACTATCTTGAGTAATTTTCTATTGTTTGCAAATTTTTCCACCTCCCTGTTTACCCATTTTACCAGATGGTTTATGAATATGTTGAACTACACTGGTCCCAGTACAGATTTGTGAGGGACCCTGCCATTTATCTCTCTCCACCAAGAAAACTGAACATTTATTCCTACCCTTTGTTTTCTATCTTTTAAATAGTTACTAATCCGTGAGAAAACCCTTCCTTCTTACCCCATCACTGCCTACTTTGCTTAAGGGCCTTTGGTGAGGGGTCTAGGCAAAGACTTTCTGAAAGTCCAAGTACACTATATTCACAGGATCACCTGTGTACACATGATTGTTGACCCTCCTCAGAGAATTCTAATGGATTGGTGAGGCATGATTTCCCTTTACAGCAACCATGTTGACTAATCCCCAACCACTGTGTTAATTTGTGTGTCCGATAATTCTGTTCTTTACTATAGTTTCAACCAAGTTGCCTGGTACTGAAGTTAGGCTTACTGGCCTTCAACTGCCAGGATTGCCTCAGGAGTCTTTTTAATAATTGGTGTCACATTACCTATCCTCCAGTCATCTGGAACAGAAGCTGATTTAAATATCACTTAGTAACTGTGCAATTTCATATTTCAGTTCCTTCAGAACTCTTGGGTGAATACCATCAGGTCCTGGTGACATGTAACTGTTTACATTTATCAATTTGTTCCAAAACCACCTCTATTGACACCTCAATCTGGGACTGTTCCTCAAATTTGTCACCTAAAAAGAATGGCTCATGCAAGGGAATCTCCCATATATCCTCTGCAGAAAAGACTGATGCAAAGTATTCATTTAGCTTCTCCACAATGGCCTTATCTTTCTTGAGTGCTCTTTTGGCACCTCTGTTTGTCGAGTGGCCTTACTCATTGTTTGGCAGGCTTCCTGCTTCTAGTGTACTTAAAACTCTTGCTGTTCATTTGTGTGTCTTTTGCTAGTTGAATATTTACGTGCCACATGCACTAAAGATTCATCCCTTCATGCTTCGACCACCATTCCAGAAGACATGCGTCCATGCTGATGACTGGTTCTGCTCAGTAATGATCCAACATAGTGCAGGCTGACGCATATTCATTTTCATTATCTGAGTCAAATGCCATCAGCAGAAAGCTGATTTTCTTTTTTGGTGGTTCGGGTTCTGTAGTTTTCACATCGGAGCGTTGCTCTTTTAAGATTTCTGAAAGCATGCTGCATACTTCATCCCTCTCAGATTTTGGAAGACACTTCAGATTCTTAAACTTTGGGTCGAGTGCTGTAGCTATCTTTAGAAAACTCACAATGGTACCTTTTGTGTTTTGTCAAATCTGCCGTGAAAGCGTTCTTAAAACGAACATGTGCTGGGTCATCATCTGAGACTGCTATAACATGAAATATATGGCAGAATGGGGGTAAAACAGAACATGAGGCACTCAATTCTCCCCCAAGGAGTTCAGTCACAAATTTAATTAATGCATTAATTTTTTAATGAGCATCATCAGCACAGAAGCATGTCCTTTGGAATGGTGGCCAAAACATGAAGGGGCATATGAACGTTTAGCATCTGTGGCACAAATACCCTGCAATGCTGGCTACAAAAGTGCCATGCAAATGCCTGTGCTTATTTTCTGGAAACATTGTCAGTAAGAAGAGGGCAGCATTATCTCCTGTAAATGGAAACAAACTTGTCTTAGCGATTGGCTAAACAAAAAATAGGACTGAATGGACATGTAGGCTCTGAAGTTTTACATTGTTTTGTTTTTGAGTGCAGTTATGCAACAACAACAAAATCTACATTTGTAAGTTGCACTTTCACAATAAAGAGACTGCATTACTGTACTTGTAGGAGGTGAACTGAAAAATACTATTTCTTTTGTTTATAATTTTTAGGGTAAATATTGGTAATCAAAAATAACACTGATTTCAATTACAATACAGAATACAATATATATGAAAATGTAGAAAAACATCCACAATATTTAATACATTTCAATTGGTTTTATATTGTTTAACAGTGCGATTAAAACTATGATTAATTGCAATTTTTTAAAATAGTGATTAATTTTTGAGTTAACTGCAATTAATTGACAGCCCTACAAAAAAGTTTAAATGCTTTGATCAGGCTATTCTCCTCCATCAGAGTTTACAGTCTGAAGTCAATGGAACTTGTGTTCCTAAGTCACTATGGTACTTTTGAAACTCCCACCTGTAGGCCCCTAAATATGGGATTGAGAGCTTAACTTTAGATTTTTTTTTTTTAATGCCAGCCTTTGTATAAAAATTCTTATTAACTTTGCTAGTGTATTGAAAGTCTAAATAATTTCCCACTGTTAATACTGAAACAGTTCTACTTTGAAGTGACACAGATTTCATACCACTTATGAGAAAAATTAATGAACAATTTTAGCCACTGATTCAGCAGGCATGCTTAACTTCAAGTACATGAGAAGTTCCTTGTCAATGTGAATAGCAGTATGAATAAAGTTATGTACCTACTTAACTATTTTGCCTCCCTATTTTGTAATATTTAGTCTTGCTCACAGCAGGTTTTATTCCCTTTATTAAAAAGAGATACCCTATTGTAGTAACGTTTTAAAAATGATGTCTATAAATTAAAATTTGGTGCGCTAAAGTTCCAATAGCACAAAATTTACCAATTAGTTTCACAAAACTTGCTTTAAATGGGACTTTTATTGCATTTAAATTAGTCTACCCTGTTATTTGAGAGCTTTTACATTTATTACTTTAAACTTTTTCTCCCTCTCTGGGCCCAGACTGGATTTATAACTAAAGCACATGATTTCAAAAGGTAGATAAAGCCAACCAATACTTCCAATAAAACAAACCCTCTGAAATATTTCCAAAATAGTTTTTATGATATATTACATTTATAAGATACATGATGGCATAATATGGTATAAAAGTTTAGCATGCACTCTTTTCAGATTATATGCATAACTCATTTGCCGTTTCACCACTCATGAAGTTACACAACCACACCAAACTCTTCATGATAAACACTTATTCCACACTATCATCATGTATTCCCTGTTTTTATGTATAATTTTTTTTAAAAAAGTATTCACTTTTTAAGATCTCTTTTTTGACTTTGATGCTGTATTGTGAAGTGACTGGACTACTATGGTCTTGCCAGTAGAGGGGAGTATGCTTTACAATATTTAAATAAAATTATATGCATGTACATAGAGCACAAAACCATAATTTCCCCTTATTCTTCAGCACTAGCTTATGCTTAAGTTTAGCACTAGCAATATCACAGTTAAGACACACAATTTGTTTATGAAAGACTTTGATTTAACTAAAAGGCTTTTGGTAAAATTTCCTAGAATGTGAAATACTTAAAATATTGCCCTAAGATTATATCATAAATAGGTCTCTCGCAAGGGAACACTGAGTTCTCCATCTCTCAGCAAGAACATATTTGAAGAAAAACTTGGGGTAGTCAAGTGACATGGATTCCATATGAGGCAGTTATCAGAGAAGTTGAAAATGCTTTTGCAGTAAAATTAGCCGTCCAATTGCATCAGGTAGTCAAAAAAATGCACTTCATTTAGCAGCCCATATACTAATGTTGTTAATTATTTTCAATATTCATCCAACAGCAGAAACTAGGATTCCCTGATAAAATTTCTGTGTGATTAATTACCAGTTCCCTAGCCATTTGCTAGGATTCAATTAGGTTTAGAACTATATAAAATCCTTTGAATCTGCTACAGTAGCGAGAGAACACAGAGTTGAAATTATATCTACATTTGGGTTGAACTGAACATGTCTGGAAGAGGTAAGTCTTCAGGTCTGCTAAGAATTTTCATCAACTGATCCCTCTTCATCACTGTTAACTTAATGTTATCTTCAGAACCAATGTTATCTAGAGGAGTGATGCAAACACATGGCTAAAGTGAACTACCCACATGTACATCAAGTTTTAACTCTTAGATACAGTCTTTCATTAAGCCACCATACATGTCCAAACCTAAGACTAGGGAAACAAACGGAAAAGAAGGCAAATTTGATCCTGTAAAAGAACAAATTTTCTCTTTAAAAACGTTGGCATATTAAAACTATAAGGACAGTCTCAGAAGCCTGGGAGAAATATTGGTTAAGATGGTGAAATGACTGAGGAGCTTTGCACACCTCTTTACAGCTGATACAAGTTTGTGTTCAAGTGAAACACACAAGACTTTTTAACTTTCTTAAGCAAGATTAAAATAAAGTAAGTAGTCCTTTAGGCACAATCCTCATGAAAGTACCTTGTCCCATGGAAGAGCTATCACTTATTGTGAAAATGTAAATTAGAACTAAGAGCAGAATTGCTTTTTCATTATACCAACTCTATTGAATTTATGTAAATTAGTTTTTAACATTAGTAATCCTCCAGATCTGTGAGAGATGTACTGCTAATGTACGCATCAGAACTTTCCTCTCTGATCATGCTTCCACTGAGACACTGGCTTTCAGTAACCACTTAAATATTTCCTGAATTAGTCAAACTAAGCACATTAGACATCACCTTTTTGGGCCATAGAGAGATTTCAGTTTTGTTTTTTTGTTTAAAGACTACTGAAAGACCAAGTACTTTTAGTTGTGATATTTTCCTTAGAACAATGTGAAAAAACAAAAAGCTAATGTAGCTAATGTCAATAGCCTAGAAAGTTATCAAGCAACTAAAAACAAGTTGTCTGTTCCAGTTTAACATATACAGTAACTCCTTACTTAACGTTGTAGTTATGTTCCTAAAAAATGCAACTTTAAGCAAAACGATGCTAAGTGAATCCAATTTCCCCATAAGAATTAATGTAAATGGGGGAGTTAGGTTCCAGGGAATTTTTTTTTTTTTTGCCAGACAAAAGACTATATACACACACAGTATAAGTTTTAAACAAACAATTTAATACTGTACACAGCAATGATGATTGTGAAGCTTGGTTGAGGTGGTGAAGTCAGAGGATGAAAGACGGTGGGATATTTCCCAGGGAATGCCCTACTGCTAAATGATGAAATAGCACTCGGCTGAGCCCCCAAGGGTTAACTTGTTGTTAATGTAGCCTCACACTCTACAAGGCAGCACGAATGGAGAGAGAGAGAGAGAGAGTGTGTGTGTGGCGCGCATTTCCCCTTTAGGTACACTGACCCCACTCTTAAGTACGTAGCTTGCTGATTAACTTAACAAGGCAGACACACAGCTGCTGCCAGGAAGCTCCCTCCCTGTAGTGTGTCCCTGCTGCTCTATGGAAGATGAGGTAACCAGGGTGCAGGAGCGGGGGGAGCGGGACACCCTCATATTCGCCCCCTTCTCCTCCCCCGCCCTCCGCACAGCAAGCAGGAGGCTCCCAGGAACAGCTCCAAGACAGAGGGCAGGAGCAGCACGTGGCAGTGGGGGGAGGGACAGCTGAACTGCCAGCAATTAATAGCCTGCTGGGGTGGCTGCTGCACAGAGAACTTAGGGGAGCGGGGAGCTGATGGGGGGCTGCCGGTCCACCCTGGTTCCAAGCCCCCACCAACTAGCTGCAACGGGCTGCTCCTCCTGCAAGCAGTGGACAAAGCAGGCAGCTGCCAAACAACTTTAAACGAGCATGTTCCCTAATTGATCAGCAACATAACAACAAAACAATGTTAACTGGGATGACTTTAAGTGAGGAGTCACTGTAGTTAGCAAACAATGGAAAAGTTACAGGAATTTATTTATATGCAAGCTGCAATATAAGGAAGGAAAGAAGCAAGCAGAGTAAATAAAAGACTGGCAAAATCAGGAAAAATATTTTTAATATAGTGAGTTAAATTATTCATGAAGTATTATGAAGAATTTCTTTAAACAGTACCTAGACCAGACTGCAGCAGAGAAATTTTTTTTAGGCTTTAAGGCTGGTCTACACAGCACCAGCAAAGCGCACTGGAGGGGTGTGATTTGTAAAGTACATTAATTGCTCCATGTAGACCCTGCTGGTGTGCTCAAAAAAGGTACCTTATTTGCATTAACAAAATTCTGTGGGTGCCTTTTTAGAGGGCACCAACAGGGTCATGGTCAGTCAGAATGCAGAACAACAGCGTAGTTTACAAATCACCCTCCTCTGAGAAGATACAATAGCTGGAATCTGACTGACCAGTGATAATATCTGTTTGACAATAGAAAAGAAGTCTACATTAAGTTAGGTAGTCTTCTAAGGCACGTCTTCACTACCCGCAAGATCAGCGGGTAGCAATTGATCTATTGGGGATCGACTTATCGCATCTAGTGAAGACGTGATAAAAATCGATCCCCGATGGCTCTGCCGTCGACTCCGGAAATCCACCGCAGCAAGAGGCAGAAGCGGAGTTGACGGCGGCATGACAGCGGTCAACTCGCCGCTGTCCTCACAGCCAGGTAAGTCGACCTAAAATATGCAACTTCAGCTACGCTATTCACGTAGCTGAAGTTGCGCATCTTAGGTCGACACCCTCCCCCACCCCCCGTAGTGTAGACCTAGCCTTAGTGACAAGTGTATACATCACAAAATGTATCATAATAGGCCCCTTGTTGAAAATCTCAAAAACAGGTCTAAGAACTGAAATGACATGCATACTAACATTTGCCCCAGCAATACCTTTCAAGATCAGTGGTGAAACATTAAGCAAGGCATTCTAGAGAAGCTTTGTGTCTATTATTTGTGCAGTGTGTGAACAGAAGACTTCACTAAACAACATTAATAGCATGGAGACTGTACATTCAAACTGCTGTTAATAACTGAGTTATGAGTTATGTGTTCCCTATGCCACGTTAAGTCCCTCCATAGTCTTCCACCACAAACATTACAAACTTCTTGTCCTAACCTTCAAAGATCCCCACAATTAAGCCCTGTGCTACCTACCCATCCTGTTATCTTCTTTTGAGGTTGAGTTGCACCTTTGATTTACTAATGCCAGCCTCTGTCTATTGCCTGCTCATTAATTTCTCTCACAATCACATTTATGCTTTCTCCCTTGGCACCCCTTTCACGTGGGCAAAAAATTCTAAAAATCCATAGAATCAACACCTTATGCTCCAAACAAAACACACCTGCTGTACTGCTTACAGAAAGCGGCCATCTAATAATGGCTAGGCAGGTGACCAGTTGTAATTACTGTTACTGATTACGAACTGCACACAACACTAGATTGGGCTAGAACATCCTATTATTTTCGGTATCCTGTATTCCTGGGGGAATTCTGCACCACTGAGCAATGAAAATTTTTGCAGAAATCCATGTTGTGCGTGCAGACTCCCCCACCCGCTGCCCCCCAGAAATGGGCTGCAGAGATGATGGCCACCACTAGGGGCTGCTTGACCTGGCAGAATCCAGCTCGCAAACAGAAGACAAGGACTGGGGGTGGGGGAGGGAAGTGGAGGGTTCTCAGCAGCTGCAATTTCTAGCATGCCCTGAAGGGAAGAGAAGGCTGTGTGCAGGAAACTCCGTGCAAACCTGGGATCCAGAATCAGGCTGTTTCTCCCTCTAGATCCCTGGGCTATGGGGGGTAGAGTGTGAGAGTGTCTGGAGGGGCGGTGAGGGGGGCTGAGCTCTGGAGGATAGGGGCTCTCAGTGTCTGGGCTGGGGGGAGGGTGGGGGCACAGCTGTCCTCTGGGGGTAGGGGCCAATGGTTGAGCTCTGTGGGGGAGGGATGAGAGTGTCTGGCCCCCCCGCCTGGGCTCTGGAGTGGGCAGAGAAACAGGAACTGGGTTGTTGTAGTGGTTTCTTTAACTCTATTCCTAGGGGAATTTGTGTGTCTGTCTTGTTACAGACATACTTGCTCACAAGTATTTTGAAATAAATTACCGAAATAATTTCAACCAACGAGATTATAGAGTGTTATTTTGACAAATAAAATCTGTAGAATTTTGCAGAATTTTAAAATATTGTGCGCAGAATTTTTAATTTTTTGGTGCAGAATTCCCACACGAGTAATATTGTCCTCACATTCCCCCAGACACCTTGTTCATCTCATCTACCTATTATGTCTGGTCTTTGAGGAGAATAAGCTCTTTGGGGAAAGGGACTGTGATTAAACAAGTTTTTATCGGGCCTAACACAGTGGGGCTCTGACCTGAGAAGGTCTCCAAGTGCTGTCAAAACAAAACATTCAACAGCAGCAACAGCTGGAGATACTCCATGCAAGATACCAGGACATTTCATAAACAGAGCTGGCCAACTACAACCCTGGTTATTACTGGGATATACCAGTTGTGCTCTGATTCTCTGAAGTAGTTTATTTTGTTTTTATTGTGTACAATTACTGATTCAATGATTCCTAGCACTGACAAACTCTTATTTTGACAATAAAGAAGACAAGACATGAAAAGTAAACCATCAGTACTAGGCAGATGAGTCTGAAAATATTTGAAGAACTCTGCAACACCCTCTCTAGTGTAATATTTCTAACTTTGTGGGAATGAAGTAATAATAAGAACAGCCCTTCAAAGAGAGACTTAAACTGAAAATATCAACCATAGAAGATGATGCAATGGAACGGTCAGTAGGAATGCAACAGCTAACTGCTCCAGAAGGTAGAGGGTATATCAAATAAGAAAGCTGAGAGTTGGAGAGAAGCCCATCTGTCACTGATCAACTGCTTTAATCTGTATCAACACCAAAACCAATATCATAATATTCCTGTGACCAACACACTAAGTGGTACAGAAAGCTTGAAAACAAATTACTGCCTATAGATAGAAGCGCTGAAAGAGAAGTATCCCATACAGACAGACACACTGTTAGGATAAAAAAAAAGCACATAATTAGAAATGGGAAAAAAGGTAACGCAACCTACATATAGAACAGCCAAAAAGTAGGAAAAGCAACCCCCACTTTCTCTGAATAAATAGCCATCACAGAGGGCACAGAAGCTGCAGATTCTGACTGTAGCACTCAAACCAAAGAATAGAGGTCAAATAGTTCTTCAGGAACTCTCCACTACTGCAAGTTTTTAATGAAAGGTTTTAATGGCAGGAAATGTACAAAGGATCAGTGAACAAAACACAAGTCTAAGTCTAGCAAAGCAAAGCAAACAAACTATTTTCAGATTCCAGAAGAGTAAATAAAATAATGACTGACTGATCTGGAAGTTTGATAAAATTAAATCCAGTATTTTACATTTGTATGATGCCTTTAATCCCAAAGCATTTTACAAACTGTGTGTGTGTGTATATATTTGTAAAGTGCTTTAGGATTAAAGGTGTCATATAAATGTAAAATAATGTATTTAATTTTAAAAACAACAGTTATCTATTGATATAATAATAAGCACTCACCTCTGGGACATGAGTAAAGGCAAACAAATCACCCAACATTATATAGGATTGCGGAAGACTACTCCCCCCCCCCCCTTTTTTTTTTTTAAAAAAACACAGTAGGTAATTCTATGTATCTTTGATCTTGTATGCATTTTTGGCCAAAAAGTTCCATGGAACTAATGTCCAAAGAAAACAGACAGCAATATTGTGTGGGTCTTCTGAATGAGCCTCTACACACCATAAACTGCGTGGAATTTTGTTTATATACCTGAGAAATATTAATGGTTGAGTTAATTTAGCTATAATTCAATCTTGTGTGTGAGTGTGAGTGAGAGAGAAACATCAGGCTTGAATCAATAAGCTCTCTCATCTCTTCCCCTATTCTACAAATAGCTAGTTATGAACTTGAATACTTTCTTCAGCGCAATTTTGATCTGTTTTCTGTCTGAAACCCAGGAAGAGTAATTTTTGCTCACAATATAGTCTCATAGGAAAAATAAGGTTAGATTATCAACAAAATTAGCTAGAATTATGACAAGTAGTACTGGATTTACTTGCTAGCATTCAGTCTAAATTTCTGAGTGGAATGCCCTTTGATTGGGGAATTGAATATGATGCTATTCATAGAGCTGGAGAGAGCTAGAAGAAGTGTGCGAAGAAAGGAACATCCTCAACTTCTTACATCAGGATACATCCACCACCACATAGAGGTAAAAAACATGTCAAACTTTAGTAACAAGATGAACTATTTTTTAAAATCTTAGTTCTAGAGTAACCTTATACAGTTTTTGCTCACAGAGAACACTGCACACACAAAAAAAGACGGTTACTAACCTTTGTAACTGTTGTTCTCGAGATGTGTTGCTCACATCCATTCCAATTAGGTGTGCACACGCCACATGCACGATCATCGGAAGATTTTTACCCTAGCAACACTCGGTGGGTCGGCTGAGGCGCTCCCTGGAGTGGCGCCCTTACGACGCCGGATATATGCTCCTGCCGACCCAGCGCCCCCTCAGTTCCTTCTTGCCAGCTACTCCGACAGAGGGGAAGGAGGGTGGGTTTGGAATGGATATGAGCAACACATCTCGAAGAAAAACAGTTACAAAAGGTGAGTAACTGTCTTTTCTTCTTGGAGTGCCTGCTCATAGCGATTCCAATTCGGTGACTCCCAAGCCTTACCTAAGCGGTGGGGTCGGAGTTAGAAGTCGCGGAACGGAGGACCTCTGAACCGAACGCAGCATCACCCCTGGACTGCTGCACTATCGCATAGTGGGAAGCGAAGGTATGCACGGATGACCAAGTTGCTGCCCTACAGATCTCCTGTATGGGCACATGAGTCAGAAAGGCGGAGGACGAAGCTTGAGCCCGAGTAGGGTGGGCAGTGAATTGCGTAGTTGGGACCCCAGCCAAGTTATGGCATTCATGGATGCATGATGTAATCCAAGACGAGATTCACTGTGTGGAGACTGGGAGGCCCTTCATCTGGTCTGCCACCACTACGAACAGCTGGGACGTCCTCCCAAAAGGTTTTGTTCGTTCGATGTAAAAGATGAGAGCCCTAAGAACATCTAGGGAATGCAGCTGTTGCTCTCGCTGCGAAGCATGTGGCTTCGGAAAGAAGACCGGAAGGAAGATGTCTTGGTTGACATGGAAGGCAGACACCACCTTAGGGAGGAAGGCGGGGTGTGATTGCAGCTGTACCTTGTCCTTATGGAACACCGTATACAGTGGGTCTGAAGTGAGGGCTCGAAGCTCTGACACGTCTCACCGAGGTGATAGCGACAAGGAAGGCTGTCTTCCAGGAAAGGTACAGAAGCGAGCAGGTGGCCATCGCCTCAAAAGGGGCACCCATGAGTCTAGATAGGACCAGACTGAGGTCCCACATAGGGGCCGGATGTCGAATTTGCGGGTACAGAACCTGCTGACCATGGGATTGGAGAAAACTGAGCACCCATTTTCACCCTGGTGGAAGGCTGAAATCGTTGCTAGGTGTACTCCGATGGATGAGACAGACAGCCCTTGCTGTTTCAGAGACCAGAGATAATCTAGGATAGTAGGACTGGCGCCTCCAGAGGGACAGTATTGCTCAGGGCACACCAGCAGGAGAAGCGCTTCCATTTGGCCAGGTATGTGGACCTAGTAGAGGGCTTTCTGGTACCCAACAGTACTTGCTGCACTGAACGGGAGCAACACAGATCACATTGATTTAGCCATGCAGCATCCATGCTGTGAGATGGAGGGACTGCAGATCCGGATGACACAGTTTGCCATGCTCCGGTCCAGCCACAACATAGAGGAATTGGTTTGGTCACCGACAGATCGAGGAGTGTGGTGTACCAATGTTGCCTGGCCACGCCGGGGCAATCAAAATTAAGCGGGCCTTGTCTCGTCGCAATTTGAGAAGGACCTTGTGAACTAATGGGAACAGAGGAAAGGCATAGAACAGATAGTCTTTCCACTGCATCACGAAGGCGCCCGATAGGGAGCCCGGGGAGCATCCCTGGAGAGAACAGAACACCTGGCACTTGCAGTTCTCGCGAGACACGAAAAGATCTACAGGGGGAAACCCCCACTTCCGGAAAACAGAATGGATAACGTCTGGATGAATCGACCACTCATGAGCCAGGAAGGACCTGCTGAGGCGATCTGCCAAGGTGTTCTGGACTCCTGAGACAAACAACGCCACCAGGTCGATCGAGTGGGCTATGCAGAATTCCCACAGGTGAATGGCTTCCTGGGGGGGGGGGGGGGGGACGACTGCGCTCCCCCTTGTTTGTTGATGTAAAAGATGGCCGTTGTGTTGTCTGTGAAGATTGTGACAACGACCCTGAAGGTGTTCGCGGACTACCTGACACGCCAGGTGTACCGCTCTCAGTTCCTGTAAGTTGACGTGCAGGGTTATCTCCTGTGTGGACCAAAGGCCCTACGTGCGAAGGTCCGCGAGGTGAGCGCCCCAGCCCAGAGATGATGCGTCCGTGGTCAGGACTAGAGAGGGCTGTGGGGCATGGAATGGCATCCCCCCCCCCCCCGAACACAAAGCTGGGGTTTAGCCACCAACCCAGAGAGGATACCTCCGTCGGCACCGTGAGTACTGTGTCCAACTTATCTCGGCCTGGATGGTACACTGACGAGAGCCAGGCCTGAAGTGGACGGCGACATAGTCTGGCATGTCTGGTTACGAAGGTGCACGACACCATGTGGCCCAGTAGACCAGGGCACGTGCATGCTGTCGAGGTCGGGAAGCTTTGGAGACCATAAATAATGGTCGACACGGACTGGAAGTGGGCCTGCGGTAAGCATGCCCTGGCGAGATTCAAGTCCAGGATCGCTCCAATGAAGTCTATTCTTTTGGTTGGCTGCTGAGTGGACTTTTTGGCGCTGAGCAGTAGGCCCAGCTGTCTGAACAAGCTCATGACAAACCGAACACGAGACCGTACCTGGAGCTCGGAACGATCCCAAATGAGCCAGTCGTCAAGGTACGGAAACACTTGTATCCGATGCCGATGGAGCGAGGCCGCTACGACGGCCATGCAGTTTGTAAAGACCCTTGGCGCTGTGGACAGGCCGAAGGGGAGGATGGCAAATTGGAAATGTTGTTGGTTGACCACAAAGCGGAGGAAGCGCCTGTACGGCGGGTAAATCGCTATGTGGAAGTACACGTCCTTCATGTCGAGGGCAGCGTACCAGTCTCCAGGATACAGGGAAGGGATAATGGTCCCCAGGGAAACCAGGCGGAACTTCAACTTTACCATGAATTTGTTTAGTCCGCCCAGGTCCAGGATGGGTCGTAGTCCCCCCTTTGCCTTGGGGATTAGGAAGTAACAGGAGTAAAATCCCCTGCCCTTCAAATCCCTTGGGACCTCTTCCACCACTCCAATAGACAGGAGAGCCTGTACCTCCTGTAAGAGGAGTTGCTCGTGAGAGGGGTCCCTGAAGAGGGACAGGGAAGGAGGGTGGAAAGGGCGAAAAACTGAAGATGGTATCCAGTTTCCACCGTGCGTAGGACCCAGCGGTCTGACGTTATGCGGGAACACGCAGGGAGGAAATAGGAGAGGCAGTTGAAGAAAGGCGGGAAAGGATCCTGCAAGGAGACTGGTGCTCCGCCCTCGGACGCACCTTCAAAAGTTTTGCTTGGGGCCTGCTGATGGTTTTGGGGGGCCCTGATTCTGGCCTGATTGAGGACCAGATTGTCACCTCCTAGCACTGTGGCCACATCTCCTGGCCAAGTCCTGTCGCGGGTTAGGGTAGGTGCGCTATGGTTGGGGCCGGAAGGGTCTACGTTGTGTCACCCAGGGTATGCATGCCCAATGAGCGCATGATGGCCTGGTTATCCTTCAGACTCTGACGTCTAGGGTCAGTTTTGTCTGAAAATAACCCCTGGCCATCAAAAAGCAGGTCCTGAATTGTCTGCTGCAGCTCCGGTGGAAGACCAGATACCTGCAGCCACGAGATACGGTGCATAGCCACGCCCGAGACTAGGGTCATAGTCGCCGAGTCCGCCGCATCTATCAATGCCTGCAGGGATGTCCTCACTACTGTCTTGCCCTCCTCTAGCAAGGCCCCAAACTCCTCCCTGGACTCCTGAGGAACCGACTCCTTGAACTTCCCCATCAAGTTCCAGGTGTTATAATTATAACGGCTCAAGAGGGCCTACTGGTTAGCTATCCTGAGCGGTAGGCCACCAGTTGAATATATCTTGCGCCCGAATAAATCCAGGCGTCTCGCGTCCTTGGACTTAGGGGCTGGCGCTTGCTGGCCGTGTCTCTCCCTCTCATTCACAGACTGTACAACAAGGGAGCAAGGTTGGGGGTGAATATACAAGTATTCATAGTCCTTGGAGGGAACCAAGTACTTCCTCTCCACTCCTCTGGCAGTGGGAGGAGTAGATGCTGGGGACTGCCAGATCGTATTGGCATTAGCCTGGATGGTCTGAATAAACAGCAAGGCTACACGTGTGGGGGCATCGGCCAATAAAATGTCCACCACCGGATCCTCGACTTCCACCACGTCCTTCACCTGGAGGTTCATGTTCTGTGCCACCCTACATAGCAATTCTTGGTGTGCACGAAGATCTATAGGTGGTGGGCCAGAAAAGGATGTGCCTGCCACCGCCTCATCAGGCGAGGATGAGGAGGACACCCCCGGGACTAATGGATGCTGGGGACGGTCTATTTGGGGAGGGTACTGTTGCCCTAGGTCCACCACACTAGGGGCATGGACCTGATCTGAGGGCAGGGCTGTCGCCTCCGAGGCCACTGGGGGAGGGCGGCTCATAGTGGCCTCCAGCACCCGGGGCTCCCAAGTGGGCAGAGCGAGAAGCCCAAGGGGACCCCTTGGGCCTGGTGGTGTGCCCAAGGGGTCCAAAAGGACCATTGTGGGGGTCCATGGTCAGGATCCTGTCCTTTGTCTTGCCCCTGGCTAGCACCATCCGTGTCTTGGCCCTGTACGTGGTAGCCGCTCCCTGCTTGGGACGACGTTGAATTTGGTCGTGAAGACCAAGGCGGGGCCGAACGCACATGCTGAGTCGCACTGTCCCACGCTGTCGCTCCGCACCTGGGAGATGGAGACCGGTGCCACGGTCTCGAGCAGTACCGCGATCGGGACCGACGGTCATATCAGTGCCAGGAGGCCGATATAGATCTTGACGAAGATCTACGGGCTGGGCGGTGCCGAGATCAGCTGCGAGAGGATCGGTGCCGGGAGCTGGACCAGTACCAATCATACCGGGAGGGAGACCTTCATGTGGCGAAGCACCGCCGCGAGTACGACCGGCGCCGAGATGGGGATTGGTGCCGGGACTGCAAGCGGTGCCGAGTCCGAGACCATCGATGGGATCGGAACTGCGACCTGGAGTGGGACCGAGATCGGTGCCGACCTGTCTCGCTCTGAGATGGAGGGCGCATGAAGGTGGGTTTCCCCAGTCCGCACCGGCGGTGCCGGAGGGTGAGACGGTCCCAGCTCAGTCAGTGCGATCAGGTCGCGAGTGGTGGAGAAGGTCTCCAGAGTGGACGGCGGACCAAGCTCGACCACGGTGTGCACCAGGGAGCTCGTGTGCACTGGACTCAACGGTGCTTGCGGAGCCGGAATCGATGGTGCTGGAGTTGGAGCCTTCGCGGGGCGGTCCGGCACGGGGCATTGCTCCAATGGGGGCATAGGCAGCAGGTGGTTTGTGCTGCTTCTTGAACCCCGGAGACAGCGAGCGGTGTCGCGTCTGTCCCGGTGCCGGAGACATCTGGTGCCGGGAGTCTTTGTTGGTGCTGGGTCATTCCAGTGCTGGAGGGGTGCTTCAGACCGATGGCACCTGGTCTGCGCACGGTGCTATAGGCACTGGGCTAAGTGCCACTTCCATTAGGAGCTGTTTTAAACGAAAGTCACGCTCCTTTTCTGTCCGCGACTTGAATGCCTTACAGATACGGCACTTATCTGGTTGATGGGATTCCCCCAGGCACTTCAGACAGGAGTCGTGGGGGTCTCCTGTAGGCATCGCCTTAAGGCTGGCCAAGCAGGGCTTGAAACCCAGAGAACTAGGCATGAGCCCGGGTACCTGGAAGGAGGGAGGGGAGAAACCCCCCCTTTCCTCCAACTACTATATACACTAACTATAAACTTTAAACTACAACTAGAAACTACTAAGAACTATAATACAACTAGAGAAAAAAAACGAGTAAAGAGCTAGGGAAGTGGAGATCAGTTATGCCGCATTCCACAGTTCCAACGACCGTCACGGGCGGTAAGAAGGAACTGAGGGGGCACTGGGTCGGCAGGGGCATATATCCGGCGCTGTAAGGGCACCACTCCAGGGGGCGCCTCAGCCGACCCACCGAGTGTTGCTAGGGTAAAAATCTTCCGACGATCGTACACGCAGCGCACACACACCTAATTGGAATCGATATGAGCACTCGAACAACTCTGTATATACACCAGTGCATCTTGTTTAGTAGAGGTGCTGATTTCCTTTTTAGTATCTTTTCCCCCTGCAAGCCTTCATTAACATATACATTTGGTTGCCTATTTTTCACGAGAAGGTTTTTTTGTTTTTTTAAAAGCGAACGTCTGTTACAACTATTTTATGTAAAAACTGAAACACCTAAAATTACTAAAAAAGAAATTTAGTAAAAAATTCTCTGTATTTTCAGTTTCTTATTCTGCACATCTGATAACATTTTTGGGTAGAGCTAAACAGTTTTCTTGACAGTCAGTTGCATTTCCTGTCTCAGGCACTAAAAATTGCAATATTTTATTTAAAAATGCTGGAAAACATCTGTGGAGTCAAGGGAAGGAATGCAAGATTTGAGCCCTTCATTTTAAAAACAAAAACAAAAACACACCACACATTACAAATAAAAGCCATTAAAAAAAAAATCTTTCAGGGTATACTGTTTAAAGGATAATACATCGTCAGCATCTCTAATTCCTCCAAAATTACTCTCCTGAAGTGTAATTCTGTTTCACAGTGCTACATTCTGAGAATAATTCCTTACTAAGGCCTGGTCTACACTACAAAAGTTAGGTTCACATAAACTGCCTTGCGTCGACCTAGTTATGCACGTGTCTACACTTAAATTTGTTTCCCCTGGATAAGTGCCCCATAACAAACACATTGTAACACCACCTCCTTTGAGCAGTGTTGAGCCAGGGTTGATGTACTGAGGTTCATACGGCGCAGATGAAGACATTGTTACTTATGTCATCCCTAACAGTCCTCCAGACGATGTCTCACAATGTCTGACAATGATTGTTCTGGTGTCAATTGTGAACTACACTGCTCAGGGGTGACAGAGAGCAGAAAGCCTCCCTCCCCTTTAAAGCCCCACAAATTTTTCAAATGCTTTTTCCTACTGTCCAGCTTGACAAGTGCACCTAGCCGTTCTCCATTGTTGCGCACAACTCCCCAGCTGACTACATGCTACAGATAAGTTCCAGCTTGGAGTCGATAGGCGATACCTGATATGGGGAGAAGAGGCTGTGTGAGCACAGCTACAGACCAGCTATAGAAAGGTGAACATCTATATACAGACTGCACAGGGGATACCGGAGCAAGGATATAACATGGACCAGCAGCAGTGCCTCATGAAATTGAAGGAACTGCATCAGACATATCAGAAGGCCAGAGAGGCCCAACAGTTGATCCAATGCCAAGCTGCAGACCTGCTGCTTTTACAAAGAGCTACATGTCGTACTTGGTAGTGACCTCAATACCACTCCACACATCACCCTGGATACCTCCGAGGGGCCTGAGTCACAGGCCCCTGCCGTAAACATAAATGAGGAGGAGGAGGAGAAAGATAAAGGATATGCTAATGGGAGGAGGGGTCCAGCTATGCCATAAACCAGGATCTGTTTGAGACTCCACTCCAGTCCAGTCAGTCTCAGCAGTCAAGCCTGGAGAAGCCTGAGGCAGGGGAAGGCACCTCAGGAACATGTGTAAGAGGAGGTTATTTACCCATCACTGCAGGTTCTGCAAGATATGTGGTCTCCATCTGTAATCCACTTGGAGTTATGCATGCACACCATGCACCTGGAGTTGGAGAATTTTAAAAGTAATGTCCACTGGGCATCCGACGAAGTGGGCATTCACCCACGAAAGCTTATGCTCCAATACATCTGTTAGTCTTAAAGGTGCCATAGGACTCAGTCTGGATCTATAAAAAGCAACAAACATGGCTACCCCTCTGATACCTGTCCAATGGGCTGCGCATGGGCCCTCGCTCACCTCATGTTTCCATACAAGGCAATAAAGGACAGGGTAGAAGGACCGCATTTCCAGTTCTTCCTCTACCGTGATTCTGACAGACCCGAAGCAGAGGGGAAGGAGGATGGGAAGTGGAATACAGGTAGGGAACCACACATCTGAAAAGAACCTCCAGTTACAGGTAAGTAACTTTTTTTTCTTTTTTTTTTTTTTTTTGAGTGATTGTTTCTATTGTATTCCACTGAGGGTGACTGATAAGTAGTGCCTAGGTTGAAGGAGGGAGTGATGAGGGGTATGGAAGGGTTGTGCAGAGAACTGCCGTGCCAAAGGAGGCATCTGATGCTAAGCCCTGGCGTAGCGTTTTGCCAAGGCAAGTAGTGTGTTGCTAAGGTGTGCACAGAATTCCATTTGGCTGCTCTATATATGTCTATGAGAGGCACATCCTGAAGGGAGGCTGTGCCAGTAGCCTGAGCTCTAGTGCAGTGAGCCCATCTCTCTCTGGTGGGGAGGAAGGCCCGACAGCTGATAGCAGAGATTGATGCAGCCAGAAATCCTCCTGGAGCTGGCCTGTCCCTAGTCTCTTGGCTACTGCAATAAACAGTCTAGGGGACTTCCGGATACGTTTTGCTGGATGTCAAGGGAATGGAGTTGGTGTTCTTCTGCAGAGGTATGTGGTTTTGGGAAGAAAACAGGTAAGTGAATGGATTAGTTAAAGTGGGATACCACCTTTTGTACAAATTTAAGGTGTAGACATAAGGAGATCTTATCTTTGTGGAATCCTGTGAACGACAGATCTGCTATCATAGCTCCGAGTTCACAAACTCTTCTTGCCAAAGTAATAGCAACCAGGAAGGTGACTAATGGAAAGGAGAGACGTGGAGGAAGATGCCAGTGGCTCAAAGTGGGGGTTTAATTGAAGCCAAGAGTACCAAATTCAAGTCCCATTGAGGTCTGACCATCTGGAGGGGAGGGAAGGTTCTGAGGCAGCTCTTCCAAAATCTAGTGGTTAGCAGATGTGTAAAATCAGAGCAACTCTTCACAGGTGGATGGAATGTGCTGATTGCCGTCAGGTGGACTGTCAAAGTGCTATGGGCAAGACCCAATGACTTTAGAGATACGTCGTCGAGAATTAGGGGAATTTCTGCCACTTCTGGTAGAACTCCTTTATGTTAGCCCAAGACGAAAAAGTCTCCGTTTAGTCTGGTAACATTGTCTAGTGCAGTCCTTCCCGCTGTTAGAGAGATGTCTTGTATAGCTGAGGAGCATGTCCATTCTAGAGTAGATGCCCATCCAAGTACCATGCCCTTAGGTGGAGTGGATGTGGAGTGAGATACCACTGTACTGGGTCAGAAGTTCAGGATGGGAATTGGTGGACAGGACATGTGCAGGAAACTGGGGAATCAGAATTGTCTGTGGCGGAAGGGGGGTGATAAGAACGACCATTGCCTTGCCTTTTCAGATTTTGTGGCGCACTCGAGGCAGGAGCAGCAGTGGAGGAAAAACATAATTGAGCTGGTCTGACCAAGAGAGTAGGAGAGCATTGCCCCAGGAACGATAACCAATGACTCCCTTGGAGTAGTACGTGGTGCACTTGCTGTTGGTCTGAGAAACAAACAGGTCTCTGGTTGGGGTCCGCAGTTGTTCAAAAATGTTGTATAGCACTGTATCGTGAATTTCCCCCTCGTGGTCGATCGCAAAGTGTCTGCTGAGTGAATCCACAAGTACATTCTACATCTCTGGAAGATAGGCTGTGGATAGGGTGATCTGATGTTTGATGCATCAGGTCCAGAATTTCAACATGTCTGTGCACAGAGTGGAGGATCTTGCTCTTCCATGTCCCCCTTGTTCCTTGATATATTAAACAGTGGTGATGTTGTCTGACATGATCAGGACATGGTGAGAGCAAGTGAGTTGGAAAAAGGATTTGCAAACCTTTTCATACTGTTCAAAGTTCCATAAGCCTGAGGTGCATCCTGGATACTCAAAGGTGTCCATATGGGCTCCCCAGCCAACTAAAGACGCATTGGTAATGATAATTTTCTTTGGGGAGAAGGAAAGAAAGGGTACTTCCACACATACATGTGGGTCAGTCTACCATAGGATGGACGACAGTACCCTGGCCAGAACGGTCAGCCTGAGATCCATAGAGTGATGGTTCAGTGAATACATGGACTGGAGCCAAATCTGAAGGCAGCGAAGGTCACGTAGGTACACGAAGCCATGTGGACAAGAGACAGGCAAGTCCTGCCTGGTACTTAAGGAACAGAGTCCTGTGGCACCATTAAGACTAACAGATGTATTGGAGCATAAGCTTTCGTGGGTGAATGCCCACTTCGTCATGCATCCGACGAAGTAGGCATTCACCCACGAAAGCTTATGCTCCAATGCATCTGTTAGTCTTAATGGTGCCACAGGAGACTCTGTTGCTTTTTACAGATCCAGACTAACACGGCTACCCCGCTGATACTTGGTACTTAAGGGTTGTTCCTGATGAGAGAGAGGACATTCATCTCCTGAAATTTGTCTGTGAGAAGGTATGCTCGTGCTATGGTAGAGTTTATGGCAGTCCCAATGAAGTCCAATGACTGCATGGGGTTGAGGATTGATTTCTCAATGTTGATGCTGACTCCCAGTGAAGCAAGAAGGTTGAGGTTGGTGCATGGGCTTCTTAGTGCAATTTGGCAGCCAGGAGGTACAGAAAAACAGAGGTACAGAAAAACAGAGACCATAACACCTGACATAAGCTGCTACTACAGAAAATATTTTGGTGAAGACTCTGGTAATGGTAGCTATTCCAAAGTGAAGTACTTGGTATTGGAAATAGTTGGCGCCCACCGTTAATCTGAGAAAACGTCTGGGCAGGGTGAATGTCGATGTGGAAGCAAGCCATGAACATGTCTTTTTCTAGAGATGGAATTATCGCTGCCAAAGTAACCACGCAACACTTGAGTTTATGAATGAAATGACAGAGGTGGCTGAGGTCAAGGATTGGTCTCCAACTGCCCTCCTTTTGGGGAATCAGGAAGTAAATTGAGTAGAATCCTATTCCTTGATATTCTAGTGGGACGCGTTCTATTGCTCCTCATTGTAAGAAGGAGTCGACTTCTTGGATGAGAATATTGTCACGAGAGTAGTCCCAAAAGGGGTGGGGAGGAGGGTTTTGGAGAAGTTAGCGTTACAAACTTGATCATATAGCTATGGTAGATGACATTCAGCACCCATTTGTCCATTATTGCACTCCAAGCATGGAAAAAGCAACCCCCAAAGGGAATGGAAGGGTCGCAAGGTGTTAGGCTCCGTGGTTGGTGGCTCTCAAGCTTGCATCAAAAATACCACTTGGTCTGAGGCTGGGTTTGAGACAAGTGTGAAAAAAATTGACCTGGTCCACCCTATTAATACAGGCCTTAAAGTCAACACTGACTCGCCCTACAGGCCACAAGCCTAAACCAAACTCAGTGCTCCCGATCAGTGACAAGCAAAGGCTATGACCAGAGGAGGGAGGGGGGCC